>NC_134828.1:94160704-94271971 GCF_004210375.1 Tachypleus tridentatus
ATATACTTTCTAATAGTGACGAATACATTAACTGTGATAAGTAAAAAAAATCTGGTACAAGACCAAGTCTCCACATCAAAGTAAGATATATACTTTCTAATAGTGACGAATACATTAACTGTGATAAGTAAAAAAAATCTGGTACAAGACCAAGTCTCCACATCAAAGTAAGATATATACTTTCTAATAGTGACGAATACATTAACTGTGATAAGTAAAAAAAAATCTGGTACAAGACCAAGTCTCCACATCAAAGTAAGATATATACTTTCTAATAGTGACGAATACATTAACTGTGATAAGTAAAAAAAATCTGGTACAAGACCAAGTCTCCACATCAAAGTAAGATATATACTTTCTAATAGTGACGAATACATTAACTGTGATAAGTAAAAAAAATCTGGTACAAGACCAAGTCTCCACATCAAAGTAAGATATATACTTTCTAATAGTGACGAATACATTAACTGTGATAAGTAAAAAAAATCTGGTACAAGACCAAGTCTCCACATCAAAGTAAGATATATACTTTCTAATAGTGACGAATACATTAACTGTGATAAGTAAAAAAATCTGGTACAAGACCAAGTCTCCACATCAAAGTAAGATATATACTTTCTAATAGTGACGAATACATTAACTGTGATAAGTAAAAAAAATCTGGTACAAGACCAAGTCTCCACATCAAAGTAAGATATATACTTTCTAATAGTGACGAATACATTAACTGTGATAAGTAAAAAAAAATCTGGTACAAGACCAAGTCTCCACATCAAAGTAAGATATATACTTTCTAATAGTGACGAATACATTAACTGTGATAAGTAAAAAAAATCTGGTACAAGACCAAGTCTCCACATCAAAGTAAGATATATACTTTCTAATAGTGACGAATACATTAACTGTGATAAGTAAAAAAAATCTGGTACAAGACCAAGTCTCCACATCAAAGTAAGATATATACTTTCTAATAGTGACGAATACATTAACTGTGATAAGTAAAAAAAATCTGGTACAAGACCAAGTCTCCACATCAAAGTAAGATATATACTTTCTAATAGTGACGAATACATTAACTGTGATAAGTAAAAAAAATCTGGTACAAGACCAAGTCTCCACATCAAAGTAAGATATATACTTTCTAATAGTGACGAATACATTAACTGTGATAAGTAAAAAAAAATCTGGTACAAGACCAAGTCTCCACATCAAAGTAAGATATATACTTTCTAATAGTGACGAATACATTAACTGTGATAAGTAAAAAAAAATCTGGTACAAGACCAAGTCTCCACATCAAAGTAAGATATATACTTTCTAATAGTGACGAATACATTAACTGTGATAAGTAAAAAAAAATCTGGTACAAGACCAAGTCTCCACATCAAAGTAAGATATATACTTTCTAATAGTGACGAATACATTAACTGTGATAAGTAAAACAAAATCTGGTACAAGACCAAGTCTCCACATCAAAGTAAGATATATACTTTCTAATAGTGACGAATACATTAACTGTGATAAGTAAAAAAAATCTGGTACAAGACCAAGTCTCCACATCAAAGTAAGATATATACTTTCTAATAGTGACGAATACATTAACTGTGATAAGTAAAAAAAAATCTGGTACAAGACCAAGTCTCCACATCAAAGTAAGATATATACTTTCTAATAGTGACGAATACATTAACTGTGATAAGTAAAAAAAATCTGGTACAAGACCAAGTCTCCACATCAAAGTAAGATATATACTTTCTAATAGTGACGAATACATTAACTGTGATAAGTAAAAAAAAATCTGGTACAAGACCAAGTCTCCACATCAAAGTAAGATATATACTTTCTAATAGTGACGAATACATTAACTGTGATAAGTAAAAAAAAATCTGGTACAAGACCAAGTCTCCACATCAAAGTAAGATATATACTTTCTAATAGTGACGAATACATTAACTGTGATAAGTAAAAAAATCTGGTACAAGACCAAGTCTCCACATCAAAGTAAGATATATACTTTCTAATAGTGACGAATACATTAACTGTGATAAGTAAAAAAAATCTGGTACAAGACCAAGTCTCCACATCAAAGTAAGATATATACTTTCTAATAGTGACGAATACATTAACTGTGATAAGTAAAAAAAAATCTGGTACAAGACCAAGTCTCCACATCAAAGTAAGATATATACTTTCTAATAGTGACGAATACATTAACTGTGATAAGTAAAAAAAAATCTGGTACAAGACCAAGTCTCCACATCAAAGTAAGATATATACTTTCTAATAGTGACGAATACATTAACTGTGATAAGTAAAAAAAATCTGGTACAAGACCAAGTCTCCACATCAAAGTAAGATATATACTTTCTAATAGTGACGAATACATTAACTGTGATAAGTAAAAAAAATCTGGTACAAGACCAAGTCTCCACATCAAAGTAAGATATATACTTTCTAATAGTGACGAATACATTAACTGTGATAAGTAAAAAAAATCTGGTACAAGACCAAGTCTCCACATCAAAGTAAGATATATACTTTCTAATAGTGACGAATACATTAACTGTGATAAGTAAAAAAAAATCTGGTACAAGACCAAGTCTCCACATCAAAGTAAGATATATACTTTCTAATAGTGACGAATACATTAACTGTGATAAGTAAAAAAAAATCTGGTACAAGACCAAGTCTCCACATCAAAGTAAGATATATACTTTCTAATAGTGACGAATACATTAACTGTGATAAGTAAAAAAAAATCTGGTACAAGACCAAGTCTCCACATCAAAGTAAGATATATACTTTCTAATAGTGACGAATACATTAACTGTGATAAGTAAAAAAAATCTGGTACAAGACCAAGTCTCCACATCAAAGTAAGATATATACTTTCTAATAGTGACGAATACATTAACTGTGATAAGTAAAAAAAAATCTGGTACAAGACCAAGTCTCCACATCAAAGTAAGATATATACTTTCTAATAGTGACGAATACATTAACTGTGATAAGTAAAAAAAATCTGGTACAAGACCAAGTCTCCACATCAAAGTAAGATATATACTTTCTAATAGTGACGAATACATTAACTGTGATAAGTAAAAAAAAATCTGGTACAAGACCAAGTCTCCACATCAAAGTAAGATATATACTTTCTAATAGTGACGAATACATTAACTGTGATAAGTAAAAAAAATCTGGTACAAGACCAAGTCTCCACATCAAAGTAAGATATATACTTTCTAATAGTGACGAATACATTAACTGTGATAAGTAAAAAAAATCTGGTACAAGACCAAGTCTCCACATCAAAGTAAGATATATACTTTCTAATAGTGACGAATACATTAACTGTGATAAGTAAAAAAAATCTGGTACAAGACCAAGTCTCCACATCAAAGTAAGATATATACTTTCTAATAGTGACGAATACATTAACTGTGATAAGTAAAAAAAATCTGGTACAAGACCAAGTCTCCACATCAAAGTAAGATATATACTTTCTAATAGTGACGAATACATTAACTGTGATAAGTAAAAAAAAATCTGGTACAAGACCAAGTCTCCACATCAAAGTAAGATATATACTTTCTAATAGTGACGAATACATTAACTGTGATAAGTAAAAAAAATCTGGTACAAGACCAAGTCTCCACATCAAAGTAAGATATATACTTTCTAATAGTGACGAATACATTAACTGTGATAAGTAAAAAAAAATCTGGTACAAGACCAAGTCTCCACATCAAAGTAAGATATATACTTTCTAATAGTGACGAATACATTAACTGTGATAAGTAAAAAAAAATCTGGTACAAGACCAAGTCTCCACATCAAAGTAAGATATATACTTTCTAATAGTGACGAATACATTAACTGTGATAAGTAAAAAAAAATCTGGTACAAGACCAAGTCTCCACATCAAAGTAAGATATATACTTTCTAATAGTGACGAATACATTAACTGTGATAAGTAAAAAAAAATCTGGTACAAGACCAAGTCTCCACATCAAAGTAAGATATATACTTTCTAATAGTGACGAATACATTAACTGTGATAAGTAAAAAAAATCTGGTACAAGACCAAGTCTCCACATCAAAGTAAGATATATACTTTCTAATAGTGACGAATACATTAACTGTGATAAGTAAAAAAAATCTGGTACAAGACCAAGTCTCCACATCAAAGTAAGATATATACTTTCTAATAGTGACGAATACATTAACTGTGATAAGTAAAAAAAATCTGGTACAAGACCAAGTCTCCACATCAAAGTAAGATATATACTTTCTAATAGTGACGAATACATTAACTGTGATAAGTAAAAAAAAATCTGGTACAAGACCAAGTCTCCACATCAAAGTAAGATATATACTTTCTAATAGTGACGAATACATTAACTGTGATAAGTAAAAAAAAATCTGGTACAAGACCAAGTCTCCACATCAAAGTAAGATATATACTTTCTAATAGTGACGAATACATTAACTGTGATAAGTAAAAAAAAATCTGGTACAAGACCAAGTCTCCACATCAAAGTAAGATATATACTTTCTAATAGTGACGAATACATTAACTGTGATAAGTAAAAAAATCTGGTACAAGACCAAGTCTCCACATCAAAGTAAGATATATACTTTCTAATAGTGACGAATACATTAACTGTGATAAGTAAAAAAAAATCTGGTACAAGACCAAGTCTCCACATCAAAGTAAGATATATACTTTCTAATAGTGACGAATACATTAACTGTGATAAGTAAAAAAAATCTGGTACAAGACCAAGTCTCCACATCAAAGTAAGATATATACTTTCTAATAGTGACGAATACATTAACTGTGATAAGTAAAAAAAAATCTGGTACAAGACCAAGTCTCCACATCAAAGTAAGATATATACTTTCTAATAGTGACGAATACATTAACTGTGATAAGTAAAACAAAATCTGGTACAAGACCAAGTCTCCACATCAAAGTAAGATATATACTTTCTAATAGTGACGAATACATTAACTGTGATAAGTAAAAAAAAATCTGGTACAAGACCAAGTCTCCACATCAAAGTAAGATATATACTTTCTAATAGTGACGAATACATTAACTGTGATAAGTAAAAAAAAATCTGGTACAAGACCAAGTCTCCACATCAAAGTAAGATATATACTTTCTAATAGTGACGAATACATTAACTGTGATAAGTAAAAAAAATCTGGTACAAGACCAAGTCTCCACATCAAAGTAAGATATATACTTTCTAATAGTGACGAATACATTAACTGTGATAAGTAAAAAAAAATCTGGTACAAGACCAAGTCTCCACATCAAAGTAAGATATATACTTTCTAATAGTGACGAATACATTAACTGTGATAAGTAAAAAAAATCTGGTACAAGACCAAGTCTCCACATCAAAGTAAGATATATACTTTCTAATAGTGACGAATACATTAACTGTGATAAGTAAAAAAAATCTGGTACAAGACCAAGTCTCCACATCAAAGTAAGATATATACTTTCTAATAGTGACGAATACATTAACTGTGATAAGTAAAAAAAAATCTGGTACAAGACCAAGTCTCCACATCAAAGTAAGATATATACTTTCTAATAGTGACGAATACATTAACTGTGATAAGTAAAAAAAAATCTGGTACAAGACCAAGTCTCCACATCAAAGTAAGATATATACTTTCTAATAGTGACGAATACATTAACTGTGATAAGTAAAACAAAATCTGGTACAAGACCAAGTCTCCACATCAAAGTAAGATATATACTTTCTAATAGTGACGAATACATTAACTGTGATAAGTAAAAAAAATCTGGTACAAGACCAAGTCTCCACATCAAAGTAAGATATATACTTTCTAATAGTGACGAATACATTAACTGTGATAAGTAAAAAAAATCTGGTACAAGACCAAGTCTCCACATCAAAGTAAGATATATACTTTCTAATAGTGACGAATACATTAACTGTGATAAGTAAAAAAAATCTGGTACAAGACCAAGTCTCCACATCAAAGTAAGATATATACTTTCTAATAGTGACGAATACATTAACTGTGATAAGTAAAAAAAAATCTGGTACAAGACCAAGTCTCCACATCAAAGTAAGATATATACTTTCTAATAGTGACGAATACATTAACTGTGATAAGTAAAAAAAAATCTGGTACAAGACCAAGTCTCCACATCAAAGTAAGATATATACTTTCTAATAGTGACGAATACATTAACTGTGATAAGTAAAAAAAAATCTGGTACAAGACCAAGTCTCCACATCAAAGTAAGATATATACTTTCTAATAGTGACGAATACATTAACTGTGATAAGTAAAAAAAATCTGGTACAAGACCAAGTCTCCACATCAAAGTAAGATATATACTTTCTAATAGTGACGAATACATTAACTGTGATAAGTAAAAAAAAATCTGGTACAAGACCAAGTCTCCACATCAAAGTAAGATATATACTTTCTAATAGTGACGAATACATTAACTGTGATAAGTAAAAAAAAATCTGGTACAAGACAAGTCTCCACATCAAAGTAAGATATATACTTTCTAATAGTGACGAATACATTAACTGTGATAAGTAAAAAAAAATCTGGTACAAGACCAAGTCTCCACATCAAAGTAAGATATATACTTTCTAATAGTGACGAATACATTAACTGTGATAAGTAAAAAAAAATCTGGTACAAGACCAAGTCTCCACATCAAAGTAAGATATATACTTTCTAATAGTGACGAATACATTAACTGTGATAAGTAAAAAAAAATCTGGTACAAGACCAAGTCTCCACATCAAAGTAAGATATATACTTTCTAATAGTGACGAATACATTAACTGTGATAAGTAAAAAAAATCTGGTACAAGACCAAGTCTCCACATCAAAGTGAGATATATACTTTCTAATAGTGACGAATACATTAACTGTGATAAGTAAAAAAAATCTGGTACAAGACCAAGTCTCCACATCAAAGTAAGATATATACTTTCTAATAGTGACGAATACATTAACTGTGATAAGTAAAAAAAAATCTGGTACAAGACCAAGTCTCCACATCAAAGTAAGATATATACTTTCTAATAGTGACGAATACATTAACTGTGATAAGTAAAAAAAAATCTGGTACAAGACCAAGTCTCCACATCAAAGTAAGATATATACTTTCTAATAGTGACGAATACATTAACTGTGATAAGTAAAAAAAAATCTGGTACAAGACCAAGTCTCCACATCAAAGTAAGATATATACTTTCTAATAGTGACGAATACATTAACTGTGATAAGTAAAAAAAATCTGGTACAAGACCAAGTCTCCACATCAAAGTAAGATATATACTTTCTAATAGTGACGAATACATTAACTGTGATAAGTAAAAAAAAATCTGGTACAAGACCAAGTCTCCACATCAAAGTAAGATATATACTTTCTAATAGTGACGAATACATTAACTGTGATAAGTAAAAAAAAATCTGGTACAAGACCAAGTCTCCACATCAAAGTAAGATATATACTTTCTAATAGTGACGAATACATTAACTGTGATAAGTAAAAAAAAATCTGGTACAAGACCAAGTCTCCACATCAAAGTAAGATATATACTTTCTAATAGTGACGAATACATTAACTGTGATAAGTAAAAAAAAATCTGGTACAAGACCAAGTCTCCACATCAAAGTAAGATATATACTTTCTAATAGTGACGAATACATTAACTGTGATAAGTAAAAAAAATCTGGTACAAGACCAAGTCTCCACATCAAAGTAAGATATATACTTTCTAATAGTGACGAATACATTAACTGTGATAAGTAAAAAAAAATCTGGTACAAGACCAAGTCTCCACATCAAAGTAAGATATATACTTTCTAATAGTGACGAATACATTAACTGTGATAAGTAAAAAAAAATCTGGTACAAGACCAAGTCTCCACATCAAAGTAAGATATATACTTTCTAATAGTGACGAATACATTAACTGTGATAAGTAAAAAAAAATCTGGTACAAGACCAAGTCTCCACATCAAAGTAAGATATATACTTTCTAATAGTGACGAATACATTAACTGTGATAAGTAAAACAAAATCTGGTACAAGACCAAGTCTCCACATCAAAGTAAGATATATACTTTCTAATAGTGACGAATACATTAACTGTGATAAGTAAAAAAAAATCTGGTACAAGACCAAGTCTCCACATCAAAGTAAGATATATACTTTCTAATAGTGACGAATACATTAACTGTGATAAGTAAAAAAAATCTGGTACAAGACCAAGTCTCCACATCAAAGTAAGATATATACTTTCTAATAGTGACGAATACATTAACTGTGATAAGTAAAAAAAAATCTGGTACAAGACCAAGTCTCCACATCAAAGTAAGATATATACTTTCTAATAGTGACGAATACATTAACTGTGATAAGTAAAAAAAAATCTGGTACAAGACCAAGTCTCCACATCAAAGTAAGATATATACTTTCTAATAGTGACGAATACATTAACTGTGATAAGTAAAAAAAATCTGGTACAAGACCAAGTCTCCACATCAAAGTAAGATATATACTTTCTAATAGTGACGAATACATTAACTGTGATAAGTAAAAAAAAATCTGGTACAAGACAAAGTCTCCACATCAAAGTAAGATATATACTTTCTAATAGTGACGAATACATTAACTGTGATAAGTAAAAAAAATCTGGTACAAGACCAAGTCTCCACATCAAAGTAAGATATATACTTTCTAATAGTGACGAATACATTAACTGTGATAAGTAAAAAAAATCTGGTACAAGACCAAGTCTCCACATCAAAGTAAGATATATACTTTCTAATAGTGACGAATACATTAACTGTGATAAGTAAAAAAAATCTGGTACAAGACCAAGTCTCCACATCAAAGTAAGATATATACTTTCTAATAGTGACGAATACATTAACTGTGATAAGTAAAAAAAATCTGGTACAAGACCAAGTCTCCACATCAAAGTAAGATATATACTTTCTAATAGTGACGAATACATTAACTGTGATAAGTAAAAAAAAATCTGGTACAAGACCAAGTCTCCACATCAAAGTAAGATATATACTTTCTAATAGTGACGAATACATTAACTGTGATAAGTAAAAAAAATCTGGTACAAGACCAAGTCTCCACATCAAAGTAAGATATATACTTTCTAATAGTGACGAATACATTAACTGTGATAAGTAAAAAAAAATCTGGTACAAGACCAAGTCTCCACATCAAAGTAAGATATATACTTTCTAATAGTGACGAATACATTAACTGTGATAAGTAAAAAAAAATCTGGTACAAGACCAAGTCTCCACATCAAAGTAAGATATATACTTTCTAATAGTGACGAATACATTAACTGTGATAAGTAAAAAAAAATCTGGTACAAGACCAAGTCTCCACATCAAAGTAAGATATATACTTTCTAATAGTGACGAATACATTAACTGTGATAAGTAAAAAAAAATCTGGTACAAGACCAAGTCTCCACATCAAAGTAAGATATATACTTTCTAATAGTGACGAATACATTAACTGTGATAAGTAAAAAAAAATCTGGTACAAGACCAAGTCTCCACATCAAAGTAAGATATATACTTTCTAATAGTGACGAATACATTAACTGTGATAAGTAAAAAAAAATCTGGTACAAGACCAAGTCTCCACATCAAAGTAAGATATATACTTTCTAATAGTGACGAATACATTAACTGTGATAAGTAAAACAAAATCTGGTACAAGACCAAGTCTCCACATCAAAGTAAGATATATACTTTCTAATAGTGACGAATACATTAACTGTGATAAGTAAAAAAAAATCTGGTACAAGACCAAGTCTCCACATCAAAGTAAGATATATACTTTCTAATAGTGACGAATACATTAACTGTGATAAGTAAAAAAAAATCTGGTACAAGACCAAGTCTCCACATCAAAGTAAGATATATACTTTCTAATAGTGACGAATACATTAACTGTGATAAGTAAAAAAAAATCTGGTACAAGACCAAGTCTCCACATCAAAGTAAGATATATACTTTCTAATAGTGACGAATACATTAACTGTGATAAGTAAAAAAAATCTGGTACAAGACCAAGTCTCCACATCAAAGTAAGATATATACTTTCTAATAGTGACGAATACATTAACTGTGATAAGTAAAAAAAAATCTGGTACAAGACCAAGTCTCCACATCAAAGTAAGATACATACTTTCTAATAGTGACGAATACATTAACTGTGATAAGTAAAAAAAAATCTGGTTCAAGACCAAGTCTCCACATCAAAGTAAGATATATACTTTCTAATAGTGACGAATACATTAACTGTGATAAGTAAAAAAAAATCTGGTACAAGACCAAGTCTCCACATCAAAGTAAGATATATACTTTCTAATAGTGACGAATACATTAACTGTGATAAGTAAAAAAAAATCTGGTACAAGACCAAGTCTCCACATCAAAGTAAGATATATACTTTCTAATAGTGACGAATACATTAACTGTGATAAGTAAAAAAAAATCTGGTACAAGACCAAGTCTCCACATCAAAGTAAGATATATACTTTCTAATAGTGACGAATACATTAACTGTGATAAGTAAAAAAAAATCTGGTACAAGACCAAGTCTCCACATCAAAGTAAGATATATACTTTCTAATAGTGACGAATACATTAACTGTGATAAGTAAAAAAAAATCTGGTACAAGACCAAGTCTCCACATCAAAGTAAGATATATACTTTCTAATAGTGACGAATACATTAACTGTGATAAGTAAAAAAAAATCTGGTACAAGACCAAGTCTCCACATCAAAGTAAGATATATACTTTCTAATAGTGACGAATACATTAACTGTGATAAGTAAAAAAAATCTGGTACAAGACCAAGTCTCCACATCAAAGTAAGATATATACTTTCTAATAGTGACGAATACATTAACTGTGATAAGTAAAAAAAATCTGGTACAAGACCAAGTCTCCACATCAAAGTAAGATATATACTTTCTAATAGTGACGAATACATTAACTGTGATAAGTAAAAAAAATCTGGTACAAGACCAAGTCTCCACATCAAAGTAAGATATATACTTTCTAATAGTGACGAATACATTAACTGTGATAAGTAAAAAAAAATCTGGTACAAGACCAAGTCTCCACATCAAAGTAAGATATATACTTTCTAATAGTGACGAATACATTAACTGTGATAAGTAAAAAAAAATCTGGTACAAGACAAAGTCTCCACATCAAAGTAAGATATATACTTTCTAATAGTGACGAATACATTAACTGTGATAAGTAAAAAAAATCTGGTACAAGACCAAGTCTCCACATCAAAGTAAGATACATACTTTCTAATAGTGACGAATACATTAACTGTGATAAGTAAAAAAAAATCTGGTTCAAGACCAAGTCTCCACATCAAAGTAAGATATATACTTTCTAATAGTGACGAATACATTAACTGTGATAAGTAAAAAAAATCTGGTACAAGACCAAGTCTCCACATCAAAGTAAGATATATACTTTCTAATAGTGACGAATACATTAACTGTGATAAGTAAAAAAAAATCTGGTACAAGACCAAGTCTCCACATCAAAGTAAGATACATACTTTCTAATAGTGACGAATACATTAACTGTGATAAGTAAAACAAAATCTGGTACAAGACCAAGTCTCCACATCAAAGTAAGATATATACTTTCTAATAGTGACGAATACATTAACTGTGATAAGTAAAAAAAATCTGGTACAAGACCAAGTCTCCACATCAAAGTAAGATATATACTTTCTAATAGTGACGAATACATTAACTGTGATAAGTAAAAAAAAATCTGGTACAAGACCAAGTCTCCACATCAAAGTAAGATATATACTTTCTAATAGTGACGAATACATTAACTGTGATAAGTAAAAAAAATCTGGTACAAGACCAAGTCTCCACATCAAAGTAAGATATATACTTTCTAATAGTGACGAATACATTAACTGTGATAAGTAAAAAAAAATCTGGTACAAGACCAAGTCTCCACATCAAAGTAAGATATATACTTTCTAATAGTGACGAATACATTAACTGTGATAAGTAAAAAAAAATCTGGTACAAGACCAAGTCTCCACATCAAAGTAAGATATATACTTTCTAATAGTGACGAATACATTAACTGTGATAAGTAAAAAAAAATCTGGTACAAGACCAAGTCTCCACATCAAAGTAAGATATATACTTTCTAATAGTGACGAATACATTAACTGTGATAAGTAAAAAAAATCTGGTACAAGACCAAGTCTCCACATCAAAGTAAGATATATACTTTCTAATAGTGACGAATACATTAACTGTGATGAGTAAAAAAACTGTGGTACAAGACAAAGTCTCCACATCAAAGTAAGATATATACTTTCTAATAGTGACGAATACATTAACTGTGATAAGTAAAAAAAAATCTGGTACAAGACCAAGTCTCCACATCAAAGTAAGATATATACTTTCTAATAGTGACGAATACATTAACTGTGATAAGTAAAAAAAATCTGGTACAAGACCAAGTCTCCACATCAAAGTAAGATATATACTTTCTAATAGTGACGAATACATTAACTGTGAGAAAAAAAAAAATCTGGTACAAGACCAAGTCTCCACATCAAAGTAAGATATATACTTTCTAATAGTGACGAATACATTAACTGTGATAAGTAAAAAAAAATCTGGTACAAGACAAAGTCTCCACATCAAAGTAAGATATATACTTTCTAATAGTGACGAATACATTAACTGTGATAAGTAAAACAAAATCTGGTACAAGACCAAGTCTCCACATCAAAGTAAGATATATACTTTCTAATAGTGACGAATACATTAACTGTGATAAGTAAAACAAAATCTGGTACAAGACCAAGTCTCCACATCAAAGTAAGATATATACTTTCTAATAGTGACGAATACATTAACTGTGATAAGTAAAACAAAATCTGGTACAAGACCAAGTCTCCACATCAAAGTAAGATATATACTTTCTAATAGTGACGAATACATTAACTGTGATAAGTAAAAAAAAATCTGGTACAAGACCAAGTCTCCACATCAAAGTAAGATATATACTTTCTAATAGTGACGAATACATTAACTGTGATAAGTAAAAAAAATCTGGTACAAGACCAAGTCTCCACATCAAAGTAAGATATATACTTTCTAATAGTGACGAATACATTAACTGTGATAAGTAAAAAAAAATCTGGTACAAGACCAAGTCTCCACATCAAAGTAAGATATATACTTTCTAATAGTGACGAATACATTAACTGTGATAAGTAAAAAAAAATCTGGTACAAGACCAAGTCTCCACATCAAAGTAAGATATATACTTTCTAATAGTGACGAATACATTAACTGTGATAAGTAAAAAAAAATCTGGTACAAGACCAAGTCTCCACATCAAAGTAAGATATATACTTTCTAATAGTGACGAATACATTAACTGTGATAAGTAAAAAAAAATCTGGTACAAGACCAAGTCTCCACATCAAAGTAAGATACATACTTTCTAATAGTGACGAATACATTAACTGTGATAAGTAAAAAAAATCTGGTACAAGACCAAGTCTCCACATCAAAGTAAGATATATACTTTCTAATAGTGACGAATACATTAACTGTGATAAGTAAAAAAAAATCTGGTACAAGACCAAGTCTCCACATCAAAGTAAGATATATACTTTCTAATAGTGACGAATACATTAACTGTGATAAGTAAAACAAAATCTGGTACAAGACCAAGTCTCCACATCAAAGTAAGATATATACTTTCTAATAGTGACGAATACATTAACTGTGATAAGTAAAAAAAAATCTGGTACAAGACCAAGTCTCCACATCAAAGTAAGATATATACTTTCTAATAGTGACGAATACATTAACTGTGATAAGTAAAAAAAATCTGGTACAAGACCAAGTCTCCACATCAAAGTAAGATATATACTTTCTAATAGTGACGAATACATTAACTGTGATAAGTAAAAAAAAATCTGGTACAAGACCAAGTCTCCACATCAAAGTAAGATACATACTTTCTAATAGTGACGAATACATTAACTGTGATAAGTAAAAAAAAATCTGGTTCAAGACCAAGTCTCCACATCAAAGTAAGATATATACTTTCTAATAGTGACGAATACATTAACTGTGATAAGTAAAAAAAATCTGGTACAAGACCAAGTCTCCACATCAAAGTAAGATATATACTTTCTAATAGTGACGAATACATTAACTGTGATAAGTAAAAAAAAATCTGGTACAAGACCAAGTCTCCACATCAAAGTAAGATATATACTTTCTAATAGTGACGAATACATTAACTGTGATAAGTAAAAAAAATCTGGTACAAGACCAAGTCTCCACATCAAAGTAAGATATATACTTTCTAATAGTGACGAATACATTAACTGTGATAAGTAAAAAAAAATCTGGTACAAGACCAAGTCTCCACATCAAAGTAAGATATATACTTTCTAATAGTGACGAATACATTAACTGTGATAAGTAAAAAAAAATCTGGTACAAGACCAAGTCTCCACATCAAAGTAAGATATATACTTTCTAATAGTGACGAATACATTAACTGTGATAAGTAAAAAAAAATCTGGTACAAGACCAAGTCTCCACATCAAAGTAAGATATATACTTTCTAATAGTGACGAATACATTAACTGTGATAAGTAAAACAAAATCTGGTACAAGACCAAGTCTCCACATCAAAGTAAGATATATACTTTCTAATAGTGACGAATACATTAACTGTGATAAGTAAAAAAAATCTGGTACAAGACCAAGTCTCCACATCAAAGTAAGATATATACTTTCTAATAGTGACGAATACATTAACTGTGATAAGTAAAAAAAAATCTGGTACAAGACCAAGTCTCCACATCAAAGTAAGATATATACTTTCTAATAGTGACGAATACATTAACTGTGATAAGTAAAAAAAAATCTGGTACAAGACCAAGTCTCCACATCAAAGTAAGATATATACTTTCTAATAGTGACGAATACATTAACTGTGATAAGTAAAAAAAATCTGGTACAAGACCAAGTCTCCACATCAAAGTAAGATATATACTTTCTAATAGTGACGAATACATTAACTGTGATAAGTAAAAAAAATCTGGTACAAGACCAAGTCTCCACATCAAAGTAAGATATATACTTTCTAATAGTGACGAATACATTAACTGTGATAAGTAAAAAAAATCTGGTACAAGACCAAGTCTCCACATCAAAGTAAGATATATACTTTCTAATAGTGACGAATACATTAACTGTGATAAGTAAAAAAAAATCTGGTACAAGACCAAGTCTCCACATCAAAGTAAGATATATACTTTCTAATAGTGACGAATACATTAACTGTGATAAGTAAAAAAAATCTGGTACAAGACCAAGTCTCCACATCAAAGTAAGATATATACTTTCTAATAGTGACGAATACATTAACTGTGATAAGTAAAACAAAATCTGGTACAAGACCAAGTCTCCACATCAAAGTAAGATATATACTTTCTAATAGTGACGAATACATTAACTGTGATAAGTAAAACAAAATCTGGTACAAGACCAAGTCTCCACATCAAAGTAAGATACATACTTTCTAATAGTGACGAATACATTAACTGTGATAAGTAAAACAAAATCTGGTACAAGACCAAGTCTCCACATCAAAGTAAGATATATATTTTCTAATAGTGACGAATACATTAACTGTGATAAGTAAAAAAAAATCTGGTTCAAGACCAAGTCTCCACATCAAAGTAAGATATATACTTTCTAATAGTGACGAATACATTAACTGTGATAAGTAAAACAAAATCTGGTACAAGACCAAGTCTCCACATCAAAGTAAGATACATACTTTCTAATAGTGACGAATACATTAACTGTGATAAGTAAAACAAAATCTGGTACAAGACCAAGTCTCCACATCAAAGTAAGATATATACTTTCTAATAGTGACGAATACATTAACTGTGATAAGTAAAACAAAATCTGGTACAAGACCAAGTCTCCACATCAAAGTAAGATATATATTTTCTAATAGTGACGAATACATTAACTGTGATAAGTAAAACAAAATCTGGTACAAGACCAAGTCTCCACATCAAAGTAAGATATATACTTTCTAATAGTGACGAATACATTAACTGTGACAAGTAAAAAAAAATATGATACAAGACAAAGTCTCCACATCAAAGTAAGATGTATATTTTCTAATAGTGACGAATACATTAACTGTGATAAGTAAAACAAAATCTGGTACAAGACCAAGTCTCCACATCAAAGTAAGATATATACTTTCTAATAGTGACGAATACATTAACTGTGATAAGTAAAAAAAAATCTGGTACAAGACAAAGTCTCCACATCAAAGTAAGATATATACTTTCTAATAGTGACGAATACATTAACTGTGAGAAGAAAAAAAATCTGGTTCAAGAACAACTCTCCACATTAAAGTAAGATATATACATTGTAATAGTGACGAATACATTAACTGTGACAAGTAAAAAAAATTTTGTTCAAGACAATGTCTCCATATCAAAGTAAATACATACTTTCTAATAGGGACGAATACATTTACTGTGATAAGTATAACAAAATATGGAACAAGACCAACTCTCCACATCAAAGTAAGATATATACTTTCTAATAGTGACGAATACATTAACTGTGATAAGTAAAACAAAATCTGGTACAAGACAAAGTCTCCACATCAAAGTAAGATACATACTTTCTAACAGTGACTAATACATTAACTGTGATAAGTAAAACAAAATCTGGTACAAGACCAAGTCTCCACATCAAAGTAAAGTGTATATTTTCTAACAGTGACGAATACATTAACTGCGAAAAGTAAAAAAAAATCTGGTTCGCGACTAAGTGTCCACATCAAAGTAAGATAAATACTTACTAATAATGACGAATACATTAACTGTATGAAGTAAAAAAATATGGTACAAGACCAAGTCTCCACATCAAAGTAAGATATATACTTTCTAATACTGACGAATACATTAACTGTGAGAAGTAAAAAAAATATGGTTCAAGACCAAGACTCCACATCAAAGTAAGATATATACTTTATAACAGTGACGAATATATTAACTAGGAGAAGTAAAAAAATCTGGTAGAAGACAAAGTCTCCACATCAAAGTGAGATATATTCTTTCTAATAGCTCCAAATACGTTAACTGTTAGAAGAATAAAATCTGGTAAAAGACCAAGTCTCCACATCAAAGTAAGATAAATACTTTCTAATAGTGACGAATACATTAATTATGATAATTAAAACAAAATCTTTTACAAGACCAGGTCTCCTTATCAAAGTAAGATATAAACTTTATAATAGTGACGAATACATTAAATGTCATAAGTAAAAAAAATCTGGAACAAGACAAAGTCTCCACATCAAAGTAAGATATAAACTTTTTAATAGTGACGAATACATTAACTGTCATAAGTAAAACAATCTGGTACAAGACAAAGTCTCCACATCAAAGTAAAATTCATACTTTCTAATAGTGACGAATACATTAACTGTGATAAGTAAAAAAAAATCTGGTTCAAGACAAAGTCTCGACATCAAAGTAAGATTCATACTTTCTAATAGTGACGAATGCATTAACTGTGATAAGTTTAAAAAATCTGGTACAAGACCAAGTTTCCACATCAAAGTAAGATACATACTTTCTAAAAGTGATGAATACATTAACTGTGATAAGAAAACAAAATATGGTTCAAGACTAAGTCTCCACATCAAAGTAAGATATATAATTTCTAATAGTGACGAATACATTAGATGTGAGAAGTAAAAAAATTTCGTACGAGACCAAGTCTCCACATCAAAGTAAGATATATACTTTCTAACAGTGACGAATACATTAACTATGAGAAGAATAAAAATCTGGTACAAGACCAAGACTCCACATCAAAGTAAGATACATACTTTCTAATAGTGACTAATACATTAACTGTGATAAGTAAAACAAAATCTGGTACAAGACCAACTCTCCACACCAAAGTAAGATACATACTTTCTAATAGTGACAAATACATTAACTGTAATAAGTAAAACAAAATCTGCTACAAGACCAAGTCTCCACATCAAAATAAGATACATACTTTCTAACAGTGACTAATACATTAACTGTGATAAGTAAAACAAAATCTGGTACAAGACCAAGTCTCCACATCAAAGTAAGATGTATATTTTCTAATAGTGACGAATACATTAACTGTCATAAGTAAAAAAAAATCTCGTTCAAGAGAAAGTCTACACATCAAAGTAAGATTCATACTTTCTAATAGTGACGAATGCATTAACTGTGATAAGGAAAACAAAATCTGGTACAAAACCAAGTCTCCGCATCAAATTAAGATACATACTTTCTAATAGTGACGAAAACATTAACTTTGAGAAGTTAAACAAAATCTGGTACAAGACCAAGTCTCCACATCAAATAAGATAAATACTTTCTAATAGTGACGAATACATTAACTGTGATAAGTAAAACAAAATCTCGTACAAGACCAGGATCTCCACATCAAAGTAAAATATATATTTTCTAATTGTGACGAATACATTAACTGTGACAAATAAAACAAAATCTGGTACAAGACCAAGTCTCCACATCAAAGTAAAATATATACTTTCTAATAGTGACGAATACATTAACTGTGATAAGTAAAACGAAATCTGGTACAAGACCAAGTCTCCACATCAAAGTAAGATATATACTTTCTAATAGTGACGAATACATTAACCTTGATAAGTAAAAAAAATCTGGTACAAGACAAAGTCTCCACATCAAAGTAAGATATATACTTTCGAATATTGACGAATACATTAACTGTGAGAAGAAAAAAAATCTGGTTCAAGAACAACTCTCCACATTAAAGTAAGATATATACATTGTATTAGTGACGAATACATTAACTTTGACAAGTAAAAAAAAATCTTATTCAAGACAATGTCTCCATATCAAAGTAAATACATACTTTCTAATAGGGACGAATACATTAACTGTGATAAGTAAAACAAAATCTGGTACAAGACCAAGTCTCCACATCAAAGTAAGATAAATACTTTCTAATAGTGACGAATACATTAATTGTGACAAGTAAAAAAAAATTGATACAAGACAAAGTCTCCACAACAAAGTAATATGTGTATTTTCTAATAGTAACGAATACATTAACTGTCATAAGTAAAACAAAATCTGGTACAAGACCAAGTCTCCACATCTAAGTAAGATATATACTTTCTAATGGTGACGAATACATTAACTGTGATAAGTAAAAAAAATCTCGTACAAGACCAAGTCTCCACATCAATGTATGATATATATTTTCTAATAGTGACGAATACATTAACTGTGACAAGTAAAACAAAATCTGGTACATGAGCAAGTCTCCACATCAAAGTAAGATACATACTTTACTTTCTAATAGTGACGAATACATTAATTATGATAAGTAAAACAAAATCTCGTACAAGACCTGGTCTCCATATCAAAGTAAGATAAATACTTTCTAATAGTGACGAATACATTAAATGTTAGAAGTAAAAAAATTTCGTACAAGATCAAGACTCCACATCAAAGTAAGATACATACTTTCTAATAGTGACGAATACATTAACTGTGTTAAGTAAAACAAAATCTGGTACAAAACCAAGTCTCCACATCAAAGTAAGATATATACTTTCTAATAAAGACGAATACATTAACTGTGATAAGTAAAAGAAATCTGGTACAAGACCAAGTCTCCACATCAAAGTAAGATACATACTTTCTAATGGTGACGAATACATTAACTGCGATAAGTAAAAAAAAATCTGGTTCAAGACCAAGTCTCCACATCAATGTAAGATATATATTTTCTAATAGTGACGAATACATTAACTGTGACAAGTAAAACAAAATCTGGTATAAGACCAAGTTTCCACATCAAAGTAAGATATAAACTTTCTAATAGTGACGAATACATTAAATGTGATAAGTAAAAAAATCTGGAACAAGACAAAGTCTGCAAATCAAAGTAAAATATATACTTTCTAAAAGTAACGAATACATTAACTGTGATAAGTAAAACAAAATCTGGTACAAGACCAAGTCTCCACATCAAAGTGAGATATATTCTTTCTAATAGCGCCAAATACGTTAACTGTTAGAAGAAAAAATCTGGTAGAAGACCAAGTCTCCACATCAAAGTAAGATAAATACTTTCTAATAGTGACAAATA
This sequence comes from Tachypleus tridentatus, assembly GCF_004210375.1. NCBI lineage: Eukaryota > Metazoa > Arthropoda > Merostomata > Xiphosura > Limulidae > Tachypleus > Tachypleus tridentatus. Next base: position 94,181,040 of record NC_134828.1, read on the forward strand.
CATTAACTGTGAGAAGTATAAAAAAATCTAATACATGACCAAGTCTCCACACCAAAGTAAGATACATACTTTCTAATAGAGACGTTTACATTAACTGTGATAAGTAAAACAAATTCTGGTACAAGACCAAGTCTCCACATCAAAGTAAGATATATACTTTCTAATTGTGACGAATACATTAACTGTGATAAGTAATACAAAATTTGCTACAAGACCAAGTCTCCACATCAAAGTAAGATACATACTTTCTAATAGTGACGAATACATTAACTGTGAGATGTGAGAAGTAAAACAAAATCTGGTACAAGACCAAGTCTCCACATCAAAGTAAGATACATACTTTCTAATAGTGACGAATACATTAACTGTGACAAGTAAAACAAAATCTGGTACAAGACCAAGTCTCCACATCAAAGTAAGATATAAACTTTCTAATAGTGACGAATACATTAACTGTGACAAGTAAAAAAAAATTGATACTATACAACGTCTCCACATCAAAGTAAGATGTATATTTTCTAATAGTAACGAATACATTAACTGTGATAAGTAAAACAAAATCTGGTACAAGACCAAGTCTCCACATCAAAGTAAGATATATACTTTCTAATTGTGACGAATACATTAACTGTGATATGTAATACAAAATTTGCTACAAGACCAAGTCTAAACGTCAAAGTAAGATACATACTTTCTAATAGTGACGAATACATTAACTGTGAGATGTGAGAAGTAAAACAAAATCTGGTACAAGACCAAGTCTCCACATCAAAGTAAGATGTATACTTTCTAATAATGACGAATACATTAACAGTGAGAAGTAAAATAAATCTGGTTCAAGACCAAGTATCCACATCAAAGTAAGATATACGAAGTCTGTTCAAAAAATACGCAGACTGGCGTCATAAAACAAAATGTACTTTATTTAAAAGTTATAGGTCTGGGAACCCTTCAAAGTGCTTTCCTCCCCAAAGCACACCCTTAACTCATCGGTGTTTCCACTTGTTGAAACAGTCCTGGTACGCTTCTTTTGTAATGTCCTTCAGCTCCTTCTTCGCATTTGCTTTAATCTCGGGAATCGTCTCAAATCTTCTTCCTTTCAAAGTTGTTTTGAGTTTGGGGAACAAGAAAAAATCGCAAGGAACAAGGTTAGGTGAGTAGGATGGGTGGGGAAGAACAGTGATCGAGTGTTTGGCCAAAAACTCACGAGTTCTGAGGGCTGAATTTCGCTGCAACGCGGTGCATCTTCAATTTTTCGGTCAAAATCTCGTGATAATATTCAACTGATATCCCACACTCTTCATCAAGCTCCCTGACAGTCAGACGTCGATTTGCCTGCATCAAAGTGTTGATTTTGTCGACGTGTGGGTCGTCAGTTGATGTGGAAAGACGTCCAGGACGCTCATCATCTTCAATGGACTGTCGACCATCTTTAAAACTTTCATTCAACTGGAAAAAAAAAGGCCGTACGCTTCATAGCAACATCACCGTAAGCCGCGTTAAGCATAGCAAAAGTTTCAGTCGCAGATTATCCAAGTTTAACACAAAATTTCACAGCAAGTTCTTGCTCCTTCAGGTCATTCATTCTGAAATCCACCAAACGAAAAAATTGCACTTTACTTAAAACAGCGTAGCTAATACACAAATGATGATACCTGCAATCGGAAAATGGCGACGTAATCAGCTGACCTGTGCGAAGCTAGCGATACCAAGCGGATTCCTATGGAACCAACTGGAGCCGAGCAATTCAAACATTCCACGTATTTTTTGAACAGCCCTCGTATACTTTCTAATAATGACGAATACATTAACTGTGATAAGTAAAAAAAATCTGGTACAAGAAAAAGTATCCACATCAAAGTAAGATACATACTTTTTAATAGTGACGAATACATAAACAGTGAGAAGTAAAAAAAATCTGGTTCAAGACCAAGTTTCCACATCAAAGTAAGATATACGAAGTCTGTTCAAAAAATACGCAGACTGGCGTCATAAAACAAAATGTACTTTATTTAGAAGTTACAGGTCTGGGACCCTTTCAAAGTACTTTCCTCCCCAAAGCACAAACTTATCCCAACGGTGTTTCCACTTGTTGAAACAGTCCTGGTACGCTTCTTTTGTAATGTCCTCCAGCTCCTTCGTCGCATTTGCTTTAATCTCGGGAATCGTCTAAAATCTTCTTCCTTTCAAGGGTCTTTTCAGTTTGGGGAACAAGAAAAAATCGCAAGGAACAAGTTTAGGTGAGTAGGGTGGGTGGGGAAGAAGAGTGATCGAGTGTTTGGCCAAAAACTCACGAGTTCTGAGGGCTGAATTTCGCAGCAACGCGGTGCATCTTGAATTTTTCGGTCAAAATCTCGTGATAATATTCAACTGATATCCCACACTCTTTAGAAAGTCCCTGACAGTCATACGTCGATTTGCCTGCATCAAAGTGTTGATTTTGTCGACGTGTGGGTCGTCAGTTGACCTGGAAGGACGTCCAGGACGCTCATCATCTTCAATGGACTGTCGACCATCTTTAAAATTTCATTCAACTGGAAAAAAAAAGGCCGTACGCTTCATAGCAACATCACCGTAAGCCGCGTTAAGCATAGCAAAAGTTTCAGTCGCAGATTATCCAAGTTTAACACAAAATTTCACAGCAAGTTGTTGCTCCTTCAGGTCATTCATTCTGAAATCCGCCAAACGAAAAAATCGCACTTTACTTTAAACCGCGTAGCTAATACACAAATGAAGATACCTGCAATCGGGAAATGGCGACGTAATCAGCTGACCTGTGCGAAGCTAGCGACACCAAGCGGATTCCTCTGGAACCAACTGGAGCCGCGTATTCAAGCATTCCACGTATTTTTTTAACAGCCCTCGTAAACTTTCTTATAGTAACGAATACATTAACTGTGATAAGTAAAAAAAAAAAAATATGGTACGAGACAGAGTCTCCACATCAAGGTAAGATACATACTTTCTAATAGTGACGAATACATTAAAAATGAAAAGTAAAAAAATCTGGTACAAGACCAAGTCTCTACATCAAAGTAAGATAAATACTTTCTAATATAGACGAATACATTAATTGTAAGAAGTAAAACAAAATCTGGTACAAGACCAAGTCTCCACATCAAAGTAAGATACATACTTTCTAATAGTGACGAATACATTAACTTTGAGAAGTAAAACAAAATCTGGTACAAGACCAAGTCTCCACATTAAAGTAAGATAAATACTTTCTAATAGTGACGAATACATTAACTGTGATAAGTAAAACAAAATCTCGTACAAGACCAGGTCTCCACATTAAAGTAAGATATATACTTACTTTGCTTCACGGTCGCTGACCTTACATAACATGTAAAAAACTATGATTTCTGGCTGCGATATATTATAGCCTTCTGATTTTTTTAGCACATATTTCGTTTATAGGGTAGTTTAGATTCATTAAAGAGAATTTGAAAGTTCTTAGTTTAAATATTATATTTTACTTATGCAAAGAAATTGGTTTTTCGTTTTTAAACATAAAACTACACAATTGGCTAACTGTGTTGCGCCCATCACGGATATTAAGTTAGATTATTAGCATTATAAATGAACAGAGTTATGAATTAACCTCTGGGAGACAAGAATGTTGGTGAAATGGCCGTATATTATTGCATGTCATCGACTTGCACAGTTTTTAACGTTATGACTTTTCATGCAATTTCTGCACATTATCTTTAATTTGCAGCACCTATTCACAGTATTTGGTTTTAAAATCACTATGTGAGAGTAAACTTCATATTTTGTGTTCGTGTGCTGTTTTAAAGAGACATATATGCTCTCACTAGCGTTACTATTCTCTCATGATTCTGATGTCAGTTTTATTTTAACATTTAACAATCTATGCTCTTCAAAACTGCTATAGTAGTTAACAAATATTCATAATATTCTTAGTTTTCAATAATGGTCCGGCATGGCCAAGTGTGTTAAGGCGTGCGACTCGTAATTTGAGCGTCGCGGGTTCGCATCCCGGTCACGCCAAACATGCTCGCTCTTTCAGCCGTGGGGGCGTTATTATGTAACGGTCAATCCCACTATTCGTTGGTAAAAGAGTAGTCCAAGAGTCGGTAGTGGGTGGTGATGACTAGCCGCTTTCCCTCTAGTCTTACACTGCTAAATTATGGACGGCTAGTGCAGATAGACCTCCAGTAGCTTTGTGCGAAATTCAAAAACAAAACAAAAAAACAAACAACAAGTTTTCAATAAAACTTCACATTCCAGGCAACAAGGTATCGGTGATGCTGCACAAAAGGTATAGTATGTTCAGTATAATAATTATATCCTATCCGTTCTATGAGGGTAGTTATATTAGGGTAGTTATATTTATTTGTAGTAGTTTCATTTTTTACAATGTACAATTTATTATAAGGCTTGCTTTGTGTTGGTACTTCAGCAAATGGACTTAGAACTAGCCTAAACCTGCCAGTTAAATTATTTCTCTGTTTGTTGGTTTTTGTTTGTATCAAAAAGCTACACCAGGTCTATCTGTGCTAGCCATCTCTAATTTAGCAGTGTTAGACTAGAGAAAAGGACGCTAGTCATCATCACCCACCGCCAACTCTTGGGCTACTCTTCTACCATCGAATAGTGAAATTGACCTTCACATTATAATTAAGTGAACCTTTTCAGATATGATTTCAAATACACTGAAAAACTTGCTGATAGTGAGGGACTCCAAGCTATGAATAAAAATATTTTAGTAATTATAGTTTTTATTCCCCGACATTGCTTATTTATAGTTAAAAGGGTATATCAATTAAAGTACTATTAAGTTAATTTAAGACCTGTACTTTACTTTCATCTGAAGTTAATGACAGTACGTGTAAGCTAAACAAATAATATTCTTCCTACTACTAGAATACACAGCATTTAAAGTTTGATATCTTAATTTTAGACTGAGCGTAGATTACTAGTACGTTTACAGAAATAATCAAACTCTACAAACAGAACAGCATATCGTTATCGTGAATTCCACTAGTTCGGGGACCGCCCCTTAAGTTTGAAATGACAGCAGTTATCAAATTACTCCGCTGATGAAGGGAAAACGTAATATCTTAATATCCATTTGTCCCCGTGGATTTCAAACACCCATTTTGATACACAAATTAAAGCCTTCACTTATTTACAGTTTTTATACGGATACCTCCCAGTGAAGGGGGATCCGTACCTGAGAAAATAAACTTCGTTAAAACACTCGTCCGTGTTGCCTGAGCACATGTGTAAAGTTAGGAATCTCTAGCTTAGGATTTGGGGTATGAACAACGTTTCAAACGTAGCAATATTTCATGGATATCAGTGATCAAACGATTCATTGAGTACGGTTGTAGCTTTAAAATGTTCATATTCATTCCAGGAAATACGGGTCCTGAGAGTCACTCGATGGTCATAGTAATCTAGACGGTTTGGGTTTGGTTTTCGTTTGTAACACTGCACAAAAAACGTATTAATCATAAACAAAGTTCGGGTATCATGAACTACTGCTATAGTACTCAGAGTTTTGTGTTGAACGGTTATACTTGCGTTATTAACAAATAATCCTGAGTAGCAACATGTCTCGTAGTTTGTGACAACTAGTTAAGCTTTAATACACTCCTAACGAACCAGACATAGCCTAGCATCATTACTGTTTATCTTCTCAAAAGTTTTACTTTTAATTTTGAAAGGGAAAATACGTAATTACCTGTTTAACAGATAATATAAATAATATATATATTATTCTGATATGCTTTCTGCTTGCTAGTGTTATCACAATGCTACACAATAGGTATTTGTGTACTGTCTTTAAAGGGATATCAAATCCCAGGTTTTAGCGTTGTCATTCCGAAAACGTACCGCCGACCCCCTGCTGGGTTCTTTTGGCCTTTTTCTTCTCACGTTTCTGTAACAAACCTGAATAAAATATAAAACATCTCAAGGCATGAATGTAGGACCTTTTAAGCTGAATGGAGTCTTTGAGTATCGAAATTAATGTTTAAAGTTATGTTTATTATCTTTGTGATTCAACTAAACTGAACGAAATTTCTCGTACGATACCTTGGTTTTTGTTTGTTTGTTTGTTTTTCGTACAAAGCCACTCGAGGGCTATCTGCGCTAGCCGTCCCTAATTTAGCAGTATAAAGCTAGAGGGAGGGCAGCTAGTCATCACCACCCACCGCCAACACTTGGGCTATTCTTTTGCCAACGAATAGTGGCATTGACCGTCACATAATAATGCCCCCACGGCTGAAAGAGCGAGCATGTTTGGCGCGACCGGGATGCGACCCCGCGACCCTCAGATTACGCACGCCTTAACACGCTTGGCCACGCCGGGCCAACCGTGGTTTATTATAATTTGTATGTTTGTAAAACTTTTGTATATATATCATTATTTGCAATAACTACTTTTAATAACTGTTATTATAAATTGTATTGTTGTTTATATATTAAAACAAATAGAAAAATGAGTGAATCAATCTTGTTGGGAAATATAAACTTTGATACAGATCGACATTTGATTAACTTCTAAATTACAACTTCAAATAACCTGAAATTATAATACGTAACAGTTGTAATAAAGGATTTCCCATAATTCAGCTATGCATATATTTCGAAAATAATATTCAATTTTATCTGTCACGTACGAATAATAACTCTTACTCAGGTTTAAATATAACAAATAAACTGTTTAAGTCAAATGGCACAACCTATTGTTGTCATAGCGACAAATAGATAATATTGAAAAAAAAAATTAGGTTTCAGTGCACGCACAAACAAATAGTACCTACAAACGGTACCTCATGCGCCCTGTTAACCGTTTATATACCACCGGTGTGTTTCTCGTGAGTTATAGAACGACATAAGATTGTCACATTGTATTAAGTCTAGACAAAACTGTAGTCAGAGGTTGCCAACATTTTAAGTATAACAAATGTGGCCCGATTTCAATTAAAATTATTCACTTACGTAAAAGTACATACAACGTTGTGTGAAAAGAACAAACACTTGTACGTAATGGAGACAAATAGATATCATTTTGGAATTCAGCGTACAGAAATTACTGCTGAAGTGTAAAAGTTTCAAGATAATAAAACACATCGCAAGTTTGTGTTGCAAAAGGTGTAGTGATACAGTGTTTAGATAGGAGTATCGTTTGTTTGTTTTAATTTTGCGCAAAGTTACTCGAGGGCTATCTGCGCTAGCCGTCCCTAATTTAGCAGTGTAAGACTAGAGGAAAAGCAACTAGTCATCACAACACACCGTCAACTTTTGGGATACTCTTTTACCAACGAATAGTGGGATTGACCGACCATTGTAACGCCCCCACGGCTGAAAGGGCGAGCATCATTAGTGTGACCCAGATTCGTACCCGCAACACTCAGATTATGAGTCGAACGCCTTAACCCACTTGGCCATAGGAGTATCATATCGCAAACCCGAAATACGGTTGTATCGATACATCATCTGATACAATGTGATTTATGTATCTTTACGAAATGTGGCAAGCTTTGAATAAACATTATAAGACTTTTGTATAGAAGAAAAATACAGAATACAAAGAGTATTTTTTGCTGAAATATATGAGTATGAATGATGAATATTACATGTTGTCTTCATTTCTTTTATCAAGAACATTACATGTAAATAACTAAACAAATTAAAAATAAGAAAATAAAACTTTATTTATTTTAATTTCACTTTTCTTGCCAGCTGCCATTTGGTTGATTTAACCTGAGAATTCGAGAAACTACTCTCAAGTGTGAAATACTTGAATAAGACAATGTTAGTAATATATATGTATATTAAATTACAGACACAGCTGTCAAACTTTGTAAGAAACTCTTGATTTGTTTTGAATTTCGCGCAAAGCTACACGAGGACTATCTGCGATAGCCGTCGATAATTTAGTAGTGTAAGACTAGAGGGAAAGCAACTGGTCATCATCACCCACAACCAAAATCTTTGGCTACTCTTTTACCAACAAATAGTGGGATTGACCGTAACATTATAACGTCCCCACGACTGAAAGGACGAGCATGTTTGGTGTGACGGGAAGTTGAATCCGCGACCCTCAGATTGCGAGTCGAGCGCCTTAACCATCTGGCCATGTCGGGCACGCTGTTTTGGTGCTAAGAGTTTTCGAGTGGGCGTTTACGTTTTGACCTTGTATTATTATTAACAAATAGACTTCGATCTGATGCCTATTCCGTTACAGAGAGAAACTCAATAATCTGCTGTAGCGGTTATGACGTGTAGTTTGTAGGTAAAAATTACCGAACTAACATATGCTTTAATATAGATTCCATTACCCTGTCTTTAACAGATCCATATTTATTTCCTTATATTATCCAGGAAATATACAGTGCTAAAGTAACAATATTCTGTACTTTCTTTTACATAATTTTATAAGGAAACATTTAATTTATTATCGTACGAGTGAAAATCGTCAGTGTGTTGAGTGGTCATGATTCTCGTGAATTAGCTAGTTTAGAAGCTACTATTTTAGTAACGAAACATGTCCTGTATGTACATTATTTTAAATTATATTTTACTCATTGCAGTAAACCTACAATTATATAAATTTGAAAAAATACACAGCATTGATGCTATTGAGTTATTCGTCTGGATTATTCGGTAATTTATTTTTTTAAATATGAAACCGGTATGACTCACTGAAAAGTGATGCAGGTTTCGGGAGTTTCCACCCTTATCAGTAACCATGAACCAAAACAAAACCGAAAAAGACGACAAGGTTTCTTATATTGCTGGAATACACATGCATGATATTTTATTGACAATAAATCAACATAAGACAAGAAGGAAGATAGCTACTCAGCGCCACCTACCTATAATTCTGAACTGTTCTCAGTCCGAATAATGTAATTTGACAATATCTCATAAAACACACACACATACTCTAAAGTGAGAACACTTGATCATCTCGATAAGAAATTCACAATTCTTGAACCAATTATCTTAATATTGTCATTTAACTAACCGATTGTTAATATATATATTATCCGTTTCACTTTAGGGGGCCCAAAGCATCATAGTAACATGTTTTTGTTGTCTTTTTTTTTATCATTGTTTCAAATTTAAAAAATATTCTAAAGATAATTATGGAGCTTTTTTAGCACTTCTGTCTTTATATAAGCTAATTTGGTGGTTAGATATATTTACAGAAATTATTTATGACTAATGCCTTTTCTGGAAGACGTTTTTAGCTTTAACAAAAAAAGTTTCTTAAACCAATAAGAGTAAATGAATCGTGTTGGGCTTAAGATAACCCTGACTGCATATTTTCACTATGCGCTTTGTTTGCTAATAGTTAAGATAAACAATACCTTTGTTTACAATTATTTTCGATTTATTTTTTTTTATGTTCTAGCCATTTCATATGCATTTTTCATCAGCGCTGTGAGTAAAGTCTACGTGTGTTTATTCTGAAATGTCATGTAGATCAAACACGATTGCTGCTTTAACCATTGCTTGACCAATGCTATGCCTCTCTTCCTATTTTGAGCTTTTACTTAAATAATGCTTAAAGTAAGCGTATTAAATCTTTGCTTACACTAATCTTACTTCTTTACGTTTTGTTTTGTTTTCCTAGGTTAAAATGTACTTCAGTTAGTGAAAATATTTCCGTAGAATTCCACCAGGCTAGCAAACGTGATAAAAAGTAAATGATTTTGTAGAGAACATTCATAATTTTGATAGAAAAACAAAACACCGTACTTTATCTAACCAAAGGAATTCTATAGAATTTTAATATTCTGAAATATGGTATATATTTATAAAATTTTGATTTATTACTTAAGTATGGAGAAAATTATTTATTTATTTCATAAAAGCAGTAAATCTGTTTTAAAATGCACTGACATTTCGAAACTCTGACAAGGATTTTGCACTACCTTTATTTGTGATGAACGCAGTTGGCCACAGTTATTAAATTCAGTTCCTTTTAATTTAAGTTTTGTTTCTCTTTTATCTGCCCCCTGGACGTTCAATACCAAATCCAAGTACTTATAACGCTGAAATAGGGTTTAAGTATATGCAGTTGTCAAAACTTAGATAGCCCATTTACGTTTAACAAATACAAACTTTTTTTTTGCTGAAGTTCAAATCAGATGAAACTCTGTTTCAATAAATCATATTGTATTAAATATTCTTTGTTTGTTTTTTTGAAAAGCTACACGAAGCTATCTGCGCTAGTCGTCCCTAATTTAAGAACTCTTGGGCTATTCTTTTACCGTCACATTACAACGTCCCCACGGCTTAAAGGGCGAGCATCTTTGGTGCGACACGTATTCGAACCCGCGACCCTCAGATTAAGAGTCAAACTCTTTAACCCACCTAGCCATGTCGGGCCTAATATTTTTTTTCAAATACAGTTACATATATTTTAGAAAACAAAATACAGTGAAAACGATACTTCAACTTTTATTTAGAATTATTACATTTCTTTATAAGTACGAAATTAAAAAGTATTAAAACACATTTTACTACGTCAAGCATGTGCACTGTTATACACTCCAGAATGAAATCGATTTGAAACACATTTTACTACATCAAGCATGTGCACTGTTATAAACTCTAGAATGAAATCGATTTAAAACACATTTTACTACATCAAGCATGTGCACTGTTATAAACTCCAGAATGAAATCGAATTAAAACACATTTTACTACATCAAGCATGTGCACTGTTATAATCTCTAGAATGAAATCGATTTGAAACACATTTTACTACATCAAGCATGTGCACTGTTATAATATCTAGAATGAAATCGATTTAAAACACATTTTACTTTCTATCATAAGTTTTTGTGACAACTTTTGAGCACTTTAATTTTATTATTTTGAGTGAATTTCAGAGTGAACACATATAAGAGATGTGTTTAAGTATCACACTTAAGATATATATATATATATTAAGATATATATATTGTGTATTTATGAACCATTGTAAAATATGACTCATTTAACCAAACAGAACTTTTTAATCTCTAGTTTAATTTTTGAACTATCAGACTTAATACAGTGAATAAAGAAATTAAAATAACTAATGTTTCATAATATACCACATTTTCCCCAAAGTTTGGGTCGAAAGAAGAAATTCAACAAATGTTCGCGAGTTTTAGAAATTGAATAACGAAACTCATGACACTTTATCAAACAGCAAGATATTTAAAGAAGTTTCTTGGAAGTTCAGTTAAAGCTTTGGTTTACCGCTTGTGGTTTAATTCAAATCAAATTGCAAAATATGAATTTTTATTAATCATGTCAATTCCCAGCAGATTAGGGAAGAAGTTTAAGCTAATACCGGCAAGAGCATTTGGCATGTATTATCAAAAAGTTGAGATACGTTTTTTGCTGTAAATGAAATTTCGAAGAAAATTACTGTTACGTCATGTAGATTACATAAACTTACTGAACTGAAATGTAACATGTAAACGTTTAAAATATGAAAATTATCGAACGTACGTGACTATGTCGTACAGCACCTGCGACTACAAGGTTTTAAATACACCAACAATTCTCAATTAAACAAGAGAAAATGAGAACAATTTCATAATAAATTAGAACTCATATACCCGAAGGATAAAAATGAATGCTTCATATTCCATAGAGCAAAACGAAGAAATGGTTAAGGTCGAACAAGGCTGATCTTCTAACAGAAATAGTTCCCTCTATTAAATGTACATAACGTACTAATTATTGAGAACGTTGTCCACGAAAGTTGGATATTTCATTCAAACGTTGATATCGTTTAACGACAGAAACTAGACTCTTTTTTTTCCTTACGTATTTTAGATGACAAATAAACAGTACAAACACATTCGGTGTCATTACCTATATAGTAACATTTCTCTCATCAGAAAGCTTCAGGGAACGTAACAACGAGAACATCACACATAACTCATCCTGCAGGCTTGTTCTCAACAACGAACAACTTATAGGATGCAACCCTTCCAAATAGAAGTTTGTAATCAATAATAATTTATGAGAATGGAGATAAAAGTTAATAATTAGTTGGAAAGTGTTGTTTCGTTCGATGAATAATCGTTATGTGTATAAGTTTTTCAATTAGACAAAGAACAGTAATCATGAACCTGTGATAATAGCATGCCTCTTGTTTACATCAAAAATAAAGATTAACCTCAACAATAAATACAGTCATTCATACTGTTCTAACTTATAATAGTTAGAATAGTTCACTAGCTGTAAGGCGTTCTACTCGTAATATGAGGGTCGCGGGTTCGAATCCCCGTCGCATCAAACATGCTCGCCCTTTCAGCTGTGGGGACATTGTAATGTGACGGTCAATCCCACTATTCATTGGTAAAAGTGTAGCCCAAGAGTCGGCGGTGGGTGGTGATGATTAGCTGTCTTCCCTCTAGTCTTACACTGCTAAATTAGGGACGGCTAGTGCAGATAGCCTTGGAGTAGCTTTGCGCGAAATTCAAAAACAAACATACAAACACTAGCTGTACTTTGCTAATAATAATTTTTTTTTTGCCCTAATCCCAAATATGTAATCACAGATGCAATTTGCAAAATTAATATAATTTTATGCTGGCGTAGTTATGAATTTCTTTGAAACTTCATTCCGATGTAAATTTTTTCAAATGAAATATCTTGTAGTTATATTATATGTTTGGTTGTGGTGCTTATTTTAGAAAACAAATGAGAAACATATTGTTTTTCACATACCATTTTTCATAGTTTCAATGTTTTACTATGAGCTAAAGTTTATATTGGAAACAATCTAAGAAATAGTTATTTCGATTGTTGTTGTTCTTACTTCTTGAATTAAGACAAATTCCGGTTGTTTTCTGGTTCTTTTACAGGTACTTTCTGTAACCACCCGAATTATTATCTCATTTTTCTACATGATTTCTTCAGATGACTTCCTTGCTTATTTCAGTACTTCGGTTTATCTCTTCCAGATTCATATCTATCAACTTCTTGCTGTTACCCATCCATATAATGTTTCTCAGTTGTTGTTGTTTTTTTTAACTACCCATCATCCCTTCTGTTGTGATTGGTACCAAATTCCGCCTCTTCCATTCACGTGAAAAAATTTTGTCAGTTTTCTTTTCTACGCATTAAAAAACATACATTTATTCTTCTGATGTTCCTATCATCTCTGTCACTCAAGTCTCCCAGTGGCACAGCAAATGCCTGTGGACTTACACTATGAGAAAATGAACTGATGGGCAGAGAACAGATAGCCCTCACAATAACTCATTTGTTGATCCTTGTTTATCTTCAGCTTACTTAAAGGGATCACTTCCAGCAACGCATTCTCATACGCTGTCACCATTTTCTGGTCATCCTTCTTCATAATTCACAATAAACTAAAACCACCTACAGTTATGTTTCCATAGCCTGAGCCTTTAACTTCGTACAATTGTCTTTCATGTTCCTTATATTAGGCTTAAGGAGAAGTGGAGTATATGGAATGAATATTTCGTAGCAAAATTAAGTTGTCGTTTTAAATTAAGCACAAAGCTACACAATGGACTAGTTGTACTCTGCCCACAAATCTCTTTTGTTTTTTGGGCCCGGCATGGCCAAGCGCATTAAGGCGTGCGACTCGTAATCTGAGGGTCGCGGGTTCGCATCCCAGTCGCGCCAAACATGCTCGCTCTTTCAGCCGTGGGGGCGTTATAATGTGACGGTCAATCCCACTTTTCGTTGGTAAAAGAGTAGCCCAAAAGTTAGCGGTGGGTGGTGATGACTAGCTGCCTTCCCTCTTGTCTTACACTGCTAAATTAGGGACGGCTAGCACAGATAGCCCTCGAGTAGCTTTGTGCGAAATTCAAAAACAAAACAAACAAATACTTTTGTTTTACAATAAAACTAAATGTTAACTTCCAACTGTACCGCTTCCACTGGTACATCGGTACGTCTGCGGAGGAACAAACAAGTATAATATTCTTAGAGCTTAAATTGAAAATCATTTTCAATTGAAATCCCTTTGAATTCTCAGATCTACCGTTTAGCATGTTAACCGCTAGCTTGGTTGTTGTAGGTTAAACATAAATCAAATACTTTACACCTGCGCTTACGTTTAGCCAGTAACTTCGTTTCATTTTCTGTTTGTCAGTGAGACATAAATCAAACGATAACTATGGCGCCATTTCCATATCATATTTATGCGTCTCAACGCATCAAATAGAAGGATCAAATAAGTCAGAAGAAATATACAAACCGAAGTAGAATAATTCTTCCTTTGAAGGTACGAATGAAATGAACTAAGAAAGATTGTTCGAAACTGGACACTTAAAAGCAATACGTGTTCTAACACGTGTCTATTGTCGTGTTTTCACATGTGTCTATTGTCGTGTTTTCACATGTGTCTATTGTAAACTTGTTGATTTGTGAGTAAAGAAAATGCCTTACGATCTTTCCCGTGCGACCAATTTAAATGCACAGCGTTAATGTATCTCTACACTGAAAATAAAACTGGAACTATGTCCTCCATCTTGGAAGAAATGATTTGTTTTATTTTTACAGAGACATGTATAACAAATGTTATAAATACATGATTTACAACACGTTTAACTTCGTATCTTTATCTTATTTCTCAGAAACATTACAACCTTCTGAAAATGGCTGACAAATTCAAACATCTTGTACGTAGACGGCTAAATTATTTTAAGGATAATTATTTTATTAATTTATTATTCAAACCATAGATATCTTAAGCCCAAAATAACATATTTCAACAACGAGACTTGATTTCAAATGACACATAGTTTGTATACGTGTATAAAAATAATGTTAAATGTGATTAAACTTAAGAATCGTTAAGTTTCTACCGAGCAGTTAAGTAAAAATATTTTTAACTGACAAAGTTTCGCTTCAATTTGGTATATTTGTTTAAAGACACATCTAACGGCCTTGAGCTATCATAAATAGGTTTTGATAAAATGTTTGGTATCTTCATAATAACAAATCTCACTCTTAATGTATCTCAATTTTTAACGTTCTTTTAACGATAACCCTAACATTAAGGCTAATGATTAACTACCAGTTATATAATTATGTGTGACATATAATTTCTTATATAGAAATGGTAAAATATTAATCTACGTAGTTTTAAATTTTGTTTTGTTTGTTTGTTGATTTTTCTTTTTAATTTTGCACAAAGCTACTCGAGGGCTATCTGTGCTAGCCGTTCCTAATTTAGCAGTGTAAGACTAGAGAGAAGGGAGCTAGTCATCACCACCCACCGCCAACTCTTGGGCTATTCTTTTACCAACAAATAGTGGGATTGACCGTCACATTATAACGCCCCACGGCTGAAAGGGCGAGCATGTTTGGCGCGATAGTTTTAAATAACGAAATATTAAAGATGAAAACTGTAAAAAATAATAATACGAAAATTGAACAAGCTTTGCTCTTAATTTTATGAAAACCCAGAAACACAACGTAGGGTTTTACATTTCAATGTAATGTTTCAAAGCACAAATAGGGCATAGTGTGCTTTGTGCTTAATTCCAAAACAAACTCTACATGTCATTATCAGGTAAAGCCAATTATTCTTTTCATTAATGCTTTAATGTACAGAATATTTTATCTTGGTGGTGCGTTTTAGTTCGGATTTATGCAAACTGAAGCTTTGCTGGTTTTATTAAACTTAATATGCCAGTCAAAAGATATCAGAGAACTGCCAGTTCAAAGTCTATACATGCTCATGCGAACACGACACGATTATTGTCGTTTAAAAACGCCACGAGGGTTTTATAGTTTAAAATTTACCTAAAAGAAATTTGCGTGGCTTACATAACATCAAACAGACTATCCTTTTTAATTTTCCGAAAAACCAAAGTTTCCATGTAATTAACATACTTTTATTTCTTTTGACAGAAGTGCCATCTATGAACGGGTTACCTCGATTTACTGAACCAATTCCAAATGTCACAGTAGTTCTCGGTAGAGATGCAGAGATTCCATGTGTGGTGGATAACCTAGGATCATATCGAGTAAGTTTTTAACATCAAAGGTCAACAGTACACTGGGTGATTCAGAAGTCAGTTATTAGGTAAATGATCAAGAAATGAAGATATAATGAAAATATCCGTCAGTGACGTGAGTGAAGTGTTATAGGTCTGCTCTGTGACAATTTTATTTAAATAATTCGAGGTTATTTTTCCTAATTTTAGTAAAATTAATCATACAACACAAATGTCATTTAAAAAGACGAAATATTTTAAACCAAAAATTACCAAATGCACTCCATAACAACAACTTAACAAATGTTAAGTTAATGGAGCAGAAAAGAAAAATACTTAAGAGGGACCATACATTTTTACTACACACTAGTATGGCGATAAACCATTGGTTGCTGTTCTTAATCTGCTTTACGTCATCTGTGGGTAAATGAGCTTGTAGTACGCAGCCGTCGAAACTCATTGCGTATCATATGATGTGAAGGATCACATTTTTTTTGAGATTCATTAGACATACAACCTGACGAAAATTTCATTGATTCTGTTAACATTTTCTATATAGTTAGACCATGTTAACCAGAATATGTGATATTATGTAAATCATGTTGCAGAACTAGTTGCGTGTGTGTGAAAGTTTCCTTATAGCAAAGCCACATCAGGCTGTCTGCTGAGTCTACCAAGAGGAACCAGTTGCAAAATAATGATCGAGTTCTACCTTATGTAAGGGGACATTGTTTTAAAATATATTACTGTTTCGGATCCTTTAAAGATGCAATATCCTGCTTTTAAAAAAAGGTTTTGATCCTGCATCTGAAAACTACATTTGTGTGGTAGCCTTTGCTATGATATCCAGATTTTCTGTGGTACAACTCTAAGTGCACGGAAAGTGTTCATTTATACCAACCAATGTTGTTTTCAAAGAGTGATTTTGGTAATTTTTGGTTCTAAATGTATTGTTAGTAATTTATACGTATTAACCATTAAAGTGTTGTACAATGATACATTCTAATAAGGGGAAGACAAGACCCTTAAATGACTTTTAATGACTTCAATGACGACATCACAGAACGGGCACATAATAGAACTAACAATTATTTTTCTATACCACTCCATTTTTTTAATATTGGCTGCCAATGGAGATGTGAATGCTTTCTTCTATATGTAAAAGCAATATTTAATATATGTTTATTATCATACATAATTACAAACAGATGTTCATGGTTACTTATGATTATTGATCCCAGCAAGGATTTCTTATTTTAGTTAAATATTTGTAGATTAAAATATTATGATAATTATACATAGTTAGTTAAAGTAGTTTTATTATAACGTGATAATTTAATCTCAAGCTGTGTTTGAGAACTTCAAATAATTTTATAATTAAGTTACCGATAGACACTCATAAATTTACTGAAGTAGGCCTATTCAGATCCATGATGGGAGAAGAAACTATGATTGGATAATAATAAAAAAAATATGGTTGTTAAATAATACTTAAAAAGTTTGAAAACACGTGAATAAGATGGTAACTAATAAGATAAATGAAAGTAAAACGAATGATGTAAGATACAAGTAAGGTAGTGAAAGTGAAAATAGTTCTGTGAAATTGAAATATCTAGATGAAATGACCAGATGGAAGAATATTTATATAACTAACCAATAAACGGATGATAATTCACTTAAAAAAGAAAAAAAATGGCAAAGAAGGCCTAATAAATCAATTTTGCTGTTGTAAAAACACGTATTACGTTAGTAAAATGCTTTATAGATCGTATTGCAATGTGTTGTGTAAAACCTTTTTTCAGGCTGCCTGGATCAAAGTGAAGACGAAAGCAATATTAACCATTTATCATCATGTTATTACAAGGAATTATCGGATCAGTCTTAAGGAAAGCGACAACAGAAACTTCTTGCTACACATTAAGGATGTCCAAGAGTCTGATAGAGGAGGGTACATGTGTCAGCTCAACACTATTCCCATGATAAGTCAAGTGGGCTACCTCGATGTTCTAAGTAAGCAAGTTATATAAATGACTTCCCTTATGTTTTTTTTTTTTTCCTAGTGATTATATTCGGTGAATTCTGTATTTGTTTTTGTACATCTCATCTACCTGGTGACACCCACTGAGGGGTCAGCTATAAGTGTCTGGATTTACGATGCTAAAGTCGAGGTTTGATTTCCTGCAGTACACAGAACGTAGATTGCACTACGTAACAAAATGTTTATTTTTTCTTGTTCCTGGGCAGAAAGTGTTATTTCCCAATTGCTTATGCCTAAAGTAAATGGAGAAGACCAATTTTTCTCTTCAAACTTTGCTTTTGTGAGCTGGGTAATAAAATTTTCATAAGTTACCCATTTTCCAAAACATTCCAGGTAGATTCAGTGCTGAGTAGCTGATAGAGATTTTTTCTCGAACTTACAAGAATATTCAAGAACTTTCTAGAATGTTGTGCTGCTCCATAACGGGTATAAGTATTCGTCTCTTCCCCTGGCTCATTCGGTGCACCTCAAAGAGCAAGGCGAGCGCTTCCACCAAAATATATTGGACTTTGAACGCCGCTACCAAGGAGTGTATAACGAAAACATGATGGTAGACTATTTGGGGGCTGATACGTGAAAGTGATTTACATTACAATCGCAAATCTTGAAAAACTACTCACTTATAAACATTTTTGTATAACTTTAGTATAAATACATGTAAAACTTGATTGATATATTGTTTTATTCAGATCTTATGTAAATGAAAATGTGCAAATTTGACAGTTTTTACATAGAAAATAGGTTAATTTTAAAATTTCATTACCAAGGTCACAAAGCAAAGTTTGAAGGGAATAATGGCCATTTCCTGTACTTTTACAACATAAGCAATTAAGAAATAACACATACTATCCAGGAACAAAATTTATGTTCATAGTGTATAATCCATTGTATAGTTTTTATGTCACAAATAAATAGATTGATACTGTTTATTTCACTGGATACGACAAGCTACAAAGACTCATCTTTATACTTTGGAAAACAAATCACTAACAAAAGTTAATTTCATTAAAAAACTTTTATTGATAATGATAGCAGTCCAGTGGCACAGCGCTATGTCAGCAGTCCAGTGGTACAGCGCTATGTCAGCAGTCCATTGGCACAGCGCTATGTCAGCAGTCCAGTGGCACAGCGCTATGTCCAGGGACTTACAAATCTAGAAAACGGATTTCGATACCTGTGGTGGGTAGAGCACAGATAGTCTATAGTGAAGCTTTGTACTTAATTAGAAATCAATCTGTTTTAATGTTGTACATATGTGTATACATCAGTTTGTCTTCTTGTAGCAAAGCCACATAGGGCTACCTACTGTAATTCACTAAGGAGAATCGAACCCCTGATTTTATCATTGTAAATCCGTAGACTTACTGCTGTAGCAACAAGGAATATACATCAGTTTCACTATTCTTTCCAGAAAGAATACAAATAGTGAAACACAAGATATAAAAGGCCCCAGTGGCTCACAGCAAGTCTGAAGACTTATAATACCAAAACTCGGATTTTGATGTTCGTGGTTAGCAGACCACAAATAACCCATTTCTGGTTATGTGTTTGATAACAAAAGTAATAAGTTTAAAATTAAAATATATATCATCATCATACATTGGGCCGCAATCGCTTGCGGATTCTTCAACAGGTATTTAAGTGAGTAGGTTGTTAGCCCGCTGCACCGAGCCGTCCCTAATTTAGTAGTGTAAGACTAGAGGGAAGGCAGCTAGTCATCACCACCCACCGCCAACTCTTGGACTGCTCTTGTACCAACGAATAGTAGGATTGACCGTCACATTATAACGCATCCACGGCTGGGAGGACGAGCATGTTTGGCACGACGCGACGCGGGCGCGAACCCGCGACCCTCGGATTACGAGTGGCACGCCTTACGCGCTTGGCCATGCCGGGCCCTGAAACCAAAATAAGTGACGTCATTTAATTATGTATACCTCGCTTATTACGTGTCATATCAATGTTGATATTTTTAAAAATCATTTCCTGAAATGATTGACAAGTGGCTATATTTTCAGACTGTAAAAAGTATAAGGTAAAAATAATTATTTGTTCTATTATTTCAAACATTCGGAAATTGATATATAACATTATGTTTTTCGTTAATTTTTGTTGCACACACGTTCCTTATCACACTTTCTAAGGCCCTTGACAGTGCTCTATAAAAGTACGTATCTGTACCCACAGAAATGAAAGTGTTCAGATCAACGCTATACACTGTGCTATCTGTGCGCTGTTAATTACAGATACCGAGCTCCGAATAAACCTCCAAGCTCACCGCTGAGTCATCGAAAACAAGTATGAAGAAACAACGAGTAGAAACAGATTACACAGTTCTGAAATAAATATTCAAAGAAGAGGTTCATTCAATAGGTGTACGTTCTTTGATGCCACATACATAAAGCATTTGAAACAATAAAGTTAGAAACAAAAATATAACAAAGCAAAATGTTTAACGTTCGTCATTCAAAATCACAATATTTCTATTTTACATTGACTAAATACTGAACTGAAATGGGAAGAAAGGTAATGCTGTGACGTTTTCATACATTACGATGGTAATGTCAAGATGTTTTGGGGTTGTTAATGGAATATACTATTGAATTGTGACAGAAAACGTTATCTAGCAAATACAGATTAAACTATAATATAAGATATAACTCAGTACTAGTATTTTTATCCAAGAAAACTGTTACTTGTGTTATTTTCTTAAACCAAATCTATCTGTCTGCACACTGTTCACGACAGGAAATCAAACCCTGGATTTTAGCATTGGAAGTCTGTAAACGTATAGCTGGTCCTGCTGGGGCCCATTTAAGAACAAGGGAATGATAAAAACCTAAATCAGACTGAGGTTTCAGACTAAGAGAAGTTTTAAATAATCAGTATTTAGTTACGAATTTCTTTATCTCACCAAAGCGTTAATTTTATCGAAAAGAATATGAGATAGAGGTGCAATTTGAAAGAGAAAATAAAATAAGTAAAGATGATCTTATATGGGGGCACCGCAGCCCTGAATTCGGAGAAACTAGTTTGCTCTTACGGGAGTAGCGAACCGTTGGGTTATTTTTAGTTCACTGAAATTTACGTTCTAGTTAGAAAAAAAGAAACTCACAAATAAAATAAATACCAGTTAGTTTGCTGAATAATAATAGATAATTAATTGTGACGGTATGTTACATTATCCAAATATCTAAAGTAGTTTAGGTTATTATGGCGAGCAAGGGACTACAGATCTAAACCATACAAATCACAAACATTTGTAGCAACGTCACACAATGTAGGTTATTGAGATAAGTATTACGTTGGACAAGTGGAAAGTTCTTCCATCAGTGTGATTACTGTACTTTCATGTAAGTTTATGTTCTCTGACTGATGTGAAAAATAAATCAAAAATAACATTTTGCTTTTAAGGAACATACGTTGTCTAGAGAAAAATAATTATTAAACTTTAAATAATTACGTTGACAAGTCGAAATTGACGTCAGCAAATTGACTTAACTCTTTTTACACCTTCTAATCGGATTCTTTCTCTTATCACTCGCGTAATTGTATAATGTTAAACCTACTTCTTAACTTCTTACATTGTGTAATGTTAAACCTACTTCTTAAGACGTTTTTTAAACAATTTGTTCCAGTTTTATTAGTTGTTTTAGAGTCCATAATCACCTAATGTTTTACTACATTCACACATCCCGAATATATTTTTGATTCACATGTTATTGTCTCGAGTTTCTTTGCAACACATTATTTTACTAGCTGTTTGTATATTTGTTTCTGACACTTTATCTTACTTAAGAAACTTAGCATATTTTATTAGTTTTCATACAATTAAGAAAAACAGGAAAGAATGCTATAAAAGTATATCTGTCTCTGTGTGTAGATTTTACAGATATATAAATATATATAATAGCTACATATTTCACAAGATCAGACATAATTGCACAGTTGTAACAATATACAATATATATTCTTGTAATATTATTAACTCAGTAGCTGTTATCAAAGCAGGAATTATATTGCCAGGTTAGTTAGAATTATGTAATTTAAGACGCTTGTCTCATACTCTGAGTGTCGCGGGTTTTAATCCCCGTCGCACCAAACATTCTTTTCCTTTTAGTCCTGGGAGCATTATAATGTGACAGTCAATCCCACTATTTGTTGGTAAAAGAGTAGCCCAAGAGTTGGCAGTGGGTGGTGATGACAAGCTGACTAGGTACGGCTAGCGCAGATAGGGAAGACAGCTAGTCATCACCACCCACTACCAATTCTTGGGCTACTCTTTTACCGACGAACGGTAGGATTGACTGTCACATCACAAAGCCCCCACAGCTGAAAGGGCGAGCTTGTTTGATGTGACAGGGATTCGAACCCGCGACCCTCGGATTACGGACTCTCATCTGGATCATCCACTATTAAATTTTAATTAGAATGTTTAAATTTCATAAACTTTTACACCTAATAATTTCCCCGTTCGATATAGCTTGCTGAAAGCAGAATACGTATATTCCGAAACGCTCAAGAATTAGATGTTCAAACACGTGTAAAATGTCTGTCGTTGCTGTCGTTGTTCAACTGTTTATTTATTACTTCATGAACATTTGGAAAAGCAGATGATATAAAGAGCATTTTCAGTTAATGTATGAGTAAGATATACGATATTACACTTGCTTCCGTTTAAATATTTATCCATATAGAAATGAGTAAATTAAAGGCCTATAGGAATGTTATTTTCAAATCAAGAATTCTACACTGTATACATTTAAGTGCGCTAATAAAATATACTTAACATTTTCAAATTATAACTAAATAAATACCCCAGAATTCGAGACATTCGTAAATGTTGCTGGTTTATTGTTGACATAATACAGTTTGTACCAGCTTTACGGGTACTGTAGCAATAGTTTTGATTTTTATTCATTATGATATATAGTTAGTGACAGTGAAATGAATCAACGTTTCTCGGATAAGGATTAGAAGGATAATAAGAATATAACTATATGGTCAGTCAACATGTTATTTATTAAATATGTATATATATATTTATATATATCTGTATATATAAATCTTTAAAAAATAATGATTGCATAATAAGTTATTATATATATTTAACTATTTTAGCCGTATTATCTATCTTTACTTTTTACTTAATGACTGCACAGGAAGCTATTATATATTTTAACTATTTTAGCCCGATTTACTACATTTCTCCTTCAGGTACCTCAATTTAGACTGGAAGTCTCTTACTTAATATTATGGGCTTATTCCTTAATGCCCTGGCATGGCTAGGTGGTTAAGGCACTTGACTCGTTATCCGAGGATCGCGGATTCGAATCCCTGTCACGCTAAACATTCTCGTCCTTTCAACCGTGGGGGTGTTATAATGTGACAGTCAATCCCACTATTCTTTGTTAAAAGAGTAGCCTAAGAGTTGGCGGTCAGTGGTGATTACTAGCTACCTTCCCTCTAGCCCTACACTACTAAATTAAGGAGGGCTAGCGGCGATAGCCCTGAGTAGCTTTGCACGAAATTCAAAAACAAACAAAATTTTGTTTACCTCAGTATTTTGTAATTGACTTACAAAAATTTCAAACTGTCTTTGATTGTTAAGATTTGATTCTACGGTAGTTTTTCTATTGAGACCTTGTATATTAAACTTGTACATTAAACTTGTATATTAAACTCTACTTGGAAGACAAAATGCAGTTAATTGCATATATAATTTTCATAAAAATTCAAACGTTTATGAAGTCGAAAATCTGTATTTCTAAAGTTAAGAAAATTTGCCATTCCACAACACGTGTTTGGCTCAGTGTCAGCCTCCCAGTGGTTCAGCAGTATGTCTGCGGTCTTACACCGCTAGAAACTGGGTTTCGATAGTCGTGGTGGACAACGCACAGATAGCCCATTGTGTAGCTCTGTCCTTAATTCCAAATAAACAAAGAAAAAGAAATGACAATATTTATTATCAGATTGATGGTGTAGCTTTGTGACCCATACTGGCTCATTCTCTAACGTTTTTGTTTCATTTAATTTTATGAAAAACGACTGTTCATGTCATTTTATATTAGCACATTCATTATTTTAAAATAACTATATTAGCACATTCATTATTTTAAAATAACTATATTAGCACACTCATTATTTTTAAATAACTATATTAGCACATTCAGTATTTTAAAATAACTATATTAGCACACTCATTATTTTTAAATAACTATATTAGCACATTCATTATTTTAAAATAACTATATTAGCACATTCATTATTTTAAAATAACTATATTAGCACAGTCATTATTTTTAAATAACTATATTAGCACATTCATTATTTTTAAATAACTATATTAGCACATTCATTATTTTTAAGGATCCAGGTAATAATACTCAATGTTTACAGCATAAATGTAAAGTTTTCTGTAAAACTTCAGTAACAGCATAAATTCACATTTCTAGCACGTGTTATGTTAACGATAGCAGTTTAATGTTCACTTTACCATAAATACACTTACAGGTTTTTATTTTGCTTTGACAAACTCTGTGCAAACTTGTCTGTGCTTTAATAAAACTTGGACAAGATCGGGCTTCATCGTGAATATTAAATCTCTTTAAGTTGGACCTTTTTTTTTCCACAGTAAGTTTGATATGATCAAAGAGTTTCTGTGGAAATATGTTTTAATATATCTTTGATTGATCGAATTAGTTGCAACTGTTTAAAATTTGGTATTTAAAATTGTGAAGTTATCAAGTGTTGTTGTTTTAATATTCAGTCTGTTTAATCTTAACACATACCGGTAAATATTGTTTTGTATGTTTAGAAACTAACTCTGGATATTATTCACGTACAACTGAGATACATTTTAAAGCTGGATATGTCTGGTATTTCTTTAGAAAAAATATTGCATTCTCCATTGAATATATCAAATGTACTTTACAAATTTACTTAACTTGTAAGCAAAATTGCGACAGTTTTACAACAATAAAAGTGGTTGCACGGGTGAAAGAACATGTAAGGTTTAAAACGCCGAATAAATCTGGTGCATTGGATAACTTATTAAAAATAAATGTGACGTAATCACGGGTTGATTTCTTTTGAGGTCTTACCCACCAAAATTCAGCATATGAGTTACTTCATCTTTTATAACCTAATTTTATATTTCCTCCTATTTATAAATATTATTTTAAACTGGTTTAACTCTAGTTCCACCAGACATTATAGTGGACAAAAGTACGGCTGATATGGTCACTAGGGAAGGCTCCAATGTTACTTTGGAGTGTAAGGCTAAAGGATACCCAGAACCAGGTATAACTTGGAGAAGAGAAGATGGAGAGCCAATCCCCCTAACACAGGGAAGCGGTCACAAGATTATAAGTAAGTCATGACTGCAGTTATCTAGAAGTCATCACGTAATTTCACTGAATAACCTGATGGTCAAGATGAAGGACCGAGTGACTAATGTTGTGCACAATCTTTAAGTTATTATTGGTTATCACTATTTTCTGAGAGGATATCCAAGTGCAATATCTAGTATGCTACAAAAAATAGTACATAAATATAACAATTCATAAAACCTTTGACCTCTAAAATAGAAGGGCAGCTTAGAAAAGTTTAATGTACTTGGAATCGGTAAGAAAAAATATTTTTCCCAATTCTACGTGTGTAATAATAAGTAACTGAAGTCGAAACTCTTACAGTATACAATATACCAAAAGTAAAAGTGCGTAGTTTTTTTTTTAAAACATGAAAGAAATCAGAATGACTTATTAGTATTTCTTCTTTTCAGTGTTTATGGTAATGTTTTTCTCAAATGGCTAGTAGATGTTAAAAGCGCTTTTAATATGCACAAAACCAGACCAAAGCTAGCGTTTTACATAATGCGTTTTATTTCAACTCATCTATTTGCAATACACTAAAAGAAATGAAACAGCTGTATCCACTGCAGTTCCTTGATATTAGTGGTGAGTTGGTGCATATTTAAGCTATCAACGCATTTATTCAGGAAAATGATTGAGAGATTTATTGGTTGTTTTCTTGTAAATGATTCTGGGTAAGTTGTTGTTGTTATTTCATTATAAGAAGTTCTGCATAGGTTGTTGTTTTCTTGCAGTTATTTTGCGTAAACTGTTATTATTTTCTTATAAATAATTCTCTATTACTTTTGTTTTAGTGATTCCGTGTAAGCTATCGTTGCTTTAAGTGATTTTTTTTGTAAGTGTTGCTTTCTTATTAGTGATCGTGTGTAAGTTATTGTTGTATCGTTATAACTGATTTTATGGAAGTTTTATTGCTTTCTTATGAATTTCTGTCCAAGTTGATATTACCTTCTTATAAATAATTCTGTTTAACTTGTTTTTAATTTATTATAAGTAATTTTGTGTAAGTTGTCTCTTTTTTTTATGATTATGTGCAACTTGTTTTTGTATCTTACAAGTGATTCTGTGTAAGCTGTTTTGCTTTCTTAAAAGTGATTCTGTGCGACTTGTTTTTGTATCTTGTAAGTGATTCTGTGCGACTTGTTTTTGTATCTTATAAGTGATTCTGTGTAAGCTGTTTTTGCTTTCTTATAAGTGATTCTGTGTAAGCTGTTTTTACTTTCTTATCACTAATTCTGTGTAAGCTGTTTTTGTATCATACAAGTGATTCTGTATAAACTGTTTTGTATTTTACAAGTGATTCTGTGTAAACTGTTTTTGCTTTCTTATAAGTGATTCTGTGTACGCTGTTTTTTTCTTATAAGTGATTCTGTGTAAGCTGTTTTTATATCTTACAAGTGATTCTGTGTAAGCTGTTTTTACTTTCTTATCAGTAATTCTGTGTAAGATGTTTTTGCTTTCCTATAAATGAATCTGTCCAACTTGTTATACTCAATATTTAGTTAAATATTTGACTGTGTTTAGATATTAGTCACGAAGGTGAGAAACTGAATATAACACGTGTCACAAGACTACACATGGGAGCATATCTGTGCATAGCCTCTAACGGTGTTCCTCCGTCGGTCAGTCGAAGAATTCTCCTCCACGTTCATTGTAAGTTCGTTTGATAATATTTTAGTAAAACAAATTATTACAATGGCTCAACATATCTAATGAAATAAAACCAAATATAAGTTTCTCTCTTATCAATAAAAATGCTGTGATAAGTTAGATTAAAAACTGTTTTACTGTAGTTATTAAAACTAAAAAGTAATGTCAAGAAAATAACTAACCTTTACCTCAACTTCTTTATCAAAAAGTGAGTTTTGTAAGTTCTAAAACTAGGAATACATATCATTGATTCCTTGTGTGAAGTACAAATGAACCATGTAAACTATGTCATAAGAAAAGTACTAATCTATCAATGTAATTCATTTGCTTCAAATTAGTTTTCCCAGACTTAAGAACATACTATGTATCAAAACTTCATTAATAATTAGCGGTCTCAGATTCTCGATACAACTACTTTATTAACTGAGAGACGTAAACTTTTCATTATTTATTTCTAATTTGTTTAAAACTGTTTTAGATAGTTTTAAATTTGCCGTCTTCAATAAGACAAGTTCTAGTGAATTCTGTATTTTTAGCCTTCTAGATATATCATGTACAAAGCAGTAAGTGTTGAATTTTTTATGATTTCTTCCGATAAAAGATATCGCTAACTATCTGACTGTTGGATCATGAACTTTAATTAATTGATTTCCATACCGTTCCTTTGATCTTTCGTTGACAGTACGTACAGAAAACTATGGATAATTGATTGGACGTAACTACATGGTAATAATATATAATATTTAAAGTTTTCGAACCAGTGATTATTTTCAAGCGACCTTCTCATTGCCAAGATAACTATTTATAATGAATTACGCCTTTAACGTATAATTAATTTAATAGAAGACGTGTGATGTGTATAAGGTAATTATGACGAAACCCACGTGATTATATCTCAAATATATCTACTCTGGAGGAGCAAAGTCTTAGCGTACGAATAATGTGTTTATTTGTTACTAAACACAAAACTACACAGTAAGTTGTCTGTGCTGTGCCCACAACAAATATCGAAACTCTGTTTATGGCATTACGAGTCCGTAGACTTACCGCTGTGCCACTAGGGGTGACATATTGTGAGTCATAAGTTTAATTAGGAAACTCTTAGACATGTTAAAGCGTGTTTCAAGTACTATCACATAAGGTATTCAGTAGGCCTTCAATCATTCTCAATAAGCACATAAAGCCCATCCTTATGTGGAGCTACCGTAAGCATCATTAGCTCTGAACAGTTTTCATTAGTCCTTATAATATCATGCACACTGATCAGCGTTTTATTTACGTGACAAGTTTCTTAATGAAAATAAAGAGAACGGAGAAAAATAAAAGGGAAAATATATGACATGAAATGTGATTTTTAGGCACCCTATAACACAAGCTTTCCAGATCTTTTAAAGCATCATCAGATGAGAAGGCCATATTTTAATGACTACGGTCTGCGTAGGCTAAAATAATAAACACTGCATATATAGAAGGACGTAACTCTATCCAGTACTATTGTAGACAACAACACAAGTACAAATAACATTGTTCATGTAATTCTATCTTGTGAGTTACTGATGGAAGAATGATATATATATCTTACCAACGGATCAAACGAACTGGAAACTGTAATTCTTCTGTAATCCTGTAATGCTTCTTTCTTATCTACAGTGTTTATTTTTATGAGTAATACTTTCTTTTATTTTCACTAGTTGTAAGGCGATTCTTTGGATGAAGCTCAGAAATCTTTATTTTTCTGAAGTTTTTATTTAATATTTTTACAACTTTTGTATATTTATAGCACAGTTATTATTTTGAAGTCTCTCCATACCTCGAACA
Source organism: Tachypleus tridentatus (assembly GCF_004210375.1). Lineage (NCBI taxonomy): Eukaryota > Metazoa > Arthropoda > Merostomata > Xiphosura > Limulidae > Tachypleus > Tachypleus tridentatus. The sequence goes on from NC_134828.1 coordinate 94,209,893, forward strand.
CACGTAGAACATTAAAAAAATTTAGTTTTTTTTTTAATTAACAATATTGGAAATAGAAATAAAGTTTGGTACACATTCACATTTAATTAATTATATTACACATCGGTTAATGCAATTACGTTTGGGTTTATTTTCAAATACACACAGAAAAACGTGTCACATGTCGTGTAATTACTAATATTTCGCTTATTTTGCGTCTTATAAACACAAATTGTTTATTCGATAATTACCTGGAATATTTCAGGGATTATTGTGTTTCCAGATTAAAATAATTATTTGTTCGTATATTTTTAAGACTTTAAAAGCAATAAGAGATGCAGCATTTACGATTTTTCCAAATGTATTATACAATATTTGATTTTGTTGGATACTTATCGATCGGAATACCTAATTAATATAACACTTTTGAAGAGTATAATACATTTTGTTCAGTGTTAAAGTGCAACATTTAAGAATGTGATCCTTGTGTTATAGAATGATTTATAAGAGAATAAAAAATCGGCCGATAGTAATAAATTTGAAACAAGTATTAACGTTGTTTGTTTGTTTTTTCGTTAACATTATTAATAAATTATTAAAATATAGTAGTCTTTAAAATTCTGTTTCGATATCTAAGCATAAAACAAACAAAATATATTTAATGAGATCATGAAATATAGCTCAAATAGTAGATTTTGGTCAGTAATTAAAAACGGTTCCATTTTTGGCTTATTGCTACTAACAAACACGGCCTCACGGTGGACTCGGCAGATAGCCTGATGTGGCTTAGTTATAAGAAAACACACACACGAACATGCCGTTAAAAGTTAAAGTCTAAATTACACAAACAATACAAAAGTGTTTTTTTTATTTTCAAAATTTATCGAAATTATTGCAATTCGCAAAGCAATTTTATTCGATTTGAAATCAAAACATTACTGGATTTGAAAATAGTCCCTAATAGTGATAAAAAAAAATCATTGGATAACACGGGATTTTTACCTCACAGTCGAAGTAGTTCCTGCAAACATCATTAACTTTCCAGAACATAGATTAAAAATTTCATCCTAATTTGAATAATCGATATTATTTTTCGAAATCTCGTCAAACACTTTCGTAATTTTGAACGAAAGAGCAATCCAAAAGTTAAGTTTGGTGGTGTTATATTACATTACCGCAAGATTTCGAAACCACTGATAGAACTTGGAACAGGACAATCTATAAATAGACAAATAAAAAAATAACTTATCATTAGCTCCCTCTGACCCTTAGAAACGAAACACGCTCAAGCCTTTTTAAATACTACATAATAGGTAAAACAATACCTGTCTTTAGCATCTTTACCAGTCTTAAACCATTACGTAATTAGACATGTTCGTCGTTCTTAAAGCTCTCTGTACAATCCGTATGTACTTTACTACCGTATTACTTCTACATAATATTAATATTATGGTTAAAACAATGTTCGTACCTTCTGTTTGAAACATTGCGCATCTTCATTGTGAATATTATGGTTAACTTAATGTTTAGAACATTAAATGTTTTTAACTTGATATGATGGTTAAAGCACTGCGTATTTTCTTTATTCATGATTTTCCTCACTTATCTGTCTACTTTTTCTGGACAGTTCCTCCAGTGCTCTGGGTTCCTAGTCAGTTAGTTGGAGCCCAACTCTGGCAAGATGTTACGTTAGACTGCCATACTGAGGCTTATCCACAATCCATCAACTACTGGGATCGAGAAGATGGCAGAATGATCATTTCCAATGAGAAATACAAAGTAACTTTAAAATACAAATCGTATAAAGTCCACATGAGGTTAACAATTCGGAACATTCAAAAGGATGATTTTGGAGCATATAGTTGTTTGACAAGAAACTCACTTGGGATGACCGAAGGCTCGATAAAACTTTATGGTCAGTGCAATCTCTCTCATGTAAAGATTTGTTCTATTCTAAACACTATCTTACAGATGGCCATCTGTATCTGTTGTCGAACAAAAATTAAATATGTTTTCGTTTGATGACAACACGTCTTTTCTGACAGATATGGAAGCAACCTGAACATTAAGCTTGAAAGTGATAAGCGAAATTAGTCCTTCTTAAAAGCAGTATTTCAAAATGGCTACTTGTATAAAAATACACAGATTGATTTATTAATGTAGAGTTCTAAAGCATGTTTGTTAGTAGGTGGTGTTGCCAATGAACATTAACACCAACTATTGTTTAGTGTTCTGGTCTGTCTAACAAGTGTTCAGGAGAAGAATTTATCGGCAGAATTATTTAGCGTTAGTAGCATAAAGCACGTTTAAGACTCATGAAGAAACTTTGCACACTACTGAGTAGTGTTAAACAAACATTTATTCATAAGAATATCTAATGATCTAATTTGTATTAAGATAAGTCTTATTTCACTACCTGAAAACCTCATTCACATAAAACAATACATTTAACTAAAGATATTGTCTGTACTTATTAAAAAGTTTAGAATAGTTTCATCAGTTACATTGTGGCTTCGCACAAACAGTTATAATGTTGAATATTCTGTATGATTAATAACACGTGACACATTAGAAAGTAAAATTTTGTATGACGTTAATTTAGTTTCACTTCAATATGTTCTACATGAGTTTTATATTGTTAGACGTTTGTGAAATGTCCTACAATACATATAATTGTATAGTCTTTTACAATAACAATTGGCATGAAATATGTGCTAACTACTTACGTTCGAATACATAAATTATTATTATTAGTTTGTTAATACTAACAATCTTAAACCTTTATTTCTTTGTTGTTAAGCACGTATCTACATAATTGGCTACCTGGGTTGAGCCCTAAGAATGGGTCAAATTCCGAATGTTAACGTTGTAGTCCTATAGTTGAGCTACTGGTGTCTCTCTTATAAGCTTCACAAATAAACCACTGGACCCTAAATATATTATTTTCTTATTCCGATCTTGGTCAGAAACGGATCGTTGATATTGTGCGCTCGGTTCGAATCAAATTGTCCAAGGTCTGAGCCGTTCCTTTTGTTATACTTATAATTTTCACTTATAGCTCAGAAAGGCTATCTGCGAATTGTTGGAAGTAATTTTCATAGACTAGAAGTAAAGCTGTCTTATTCAACAACACCAACTTTCAACTCTTTTGTTACTCTTATCTGACGTAATAGTTGGATCTGATGGTTACTCTTGTAGCAAATCCAAGATCCCAAAGCTTAAGTGCATTTTGTGATAATAGGGGGTTCACGAACTCTCAGATTCACGGTCTAAGTACGTTAACCAGTAGGTTACGCCTGACCAATGACCAAGTCAGTACCATGTTACTTTCTTCTTGCTGTAATTACGTTCAAAAGTGGCAGTGTGGTCTCTACTATTCGATTAAGAGTAAAACCACACCGTGATGAGTCTGTTGTTTGCTAGATCTTCATTTTGTTAACTTGGAGTATCTTTTCTGTTTATTTTTTAATCCATGTCTCATAATGTGTTGTTCAAGTTGAAAATAAAAAATACAAATACAAGTCTTTGTCAACAATACTGTGCACAATGACGAGTTTTAAACAATAAAATAATTATCTTTCAACACCTGGTAACAAATCTGTTTTCTGTTTACTCTTAGAACTGTCGCCACCGACGTCAGCTGTATCAAACGACGCAGCTGGTGGGTTTAAGTTAATAAACGGCGGTAAGTCATGAATGTTATTAAAATATATATGTTAATTCCTATAGACTCATAACTTTGTCCAGTAACAAATATTTTCTTTTAGTTTAAATTTCTCTCGCAATCTCTATACAAATGTTAGGTTTTTACTTTCTGTCTATTTAAATTAGAAAGAACAAGACTTGAAGTGTTTGTTGTGTAATAACTCATTATTGTGTTATTCAACAGTATAAAAATAGTATGAATAAATTAAAATAAGCGATGTATAGAAATACCTTTGACACATAATAAGGGTATAATATTTGATTATAATACCAAAAATAAAGACCACACGAGCAGGTATAATATTAGATTATGATACCAAAAAATAAAACCGCAACAAGTGCAGGGGGAAATATTTGATTATAATACCAAAAATAAAAACTACACGAGCAGGGTAAAATATTAGATTATGATACCAAAAAATAAAGACCACAACACGTGCAGGGTATAATATTTGATTATGATACCAAAGATAAAGACTACACGAGCAGGGTATAATATTTGATTATAATACCAAAAATAAAGACCACACGAGCAGGGTATAATATTTGATTATAATACAAAAATAAAGACCACACGAGCAGGGTATAATATTTGATTATAATACAAAAATAAAGACCACACGAGCAGGGTATAATATTTGATTATGATACCAAAGATAAAGACCACACGAGCAGGGTATAATATTTGATTATAATACCAAAAATAAAGACCACACGAGCAGAGTATAATATTAGATTATGATACCAAAAAATAAAACCGCAACAAGTGCAGGGGGAAATATTTGATTATAATACCAAAAATAAAAACCACACGAGCAGGGTAAAATATTAGATTATGATACCAAAAAATAAAGACCACAACACGTGCAGGGTATAATATTTGATTATGATACCAAAGATAAAGACTACACGAGCAGGGTATAATATTTGATTATAATACCAAAAATAAAGACCACACGAGCAGGGTATAATATTTGATTATAATACAAAAATAAAGACCACACGAGCAGGGTATAATATTTGATTATAATACAAAAATAAAGACCACACGAGCAGGGTATAATATTTGATTATGATACCAAAGATAAAGACCACACGAGCAGGGTATAATATTTGATTATAATACCAAAAATAAAGACAACATGTGCCTTCACGCAAAAAAGTTTTTATTATTCTACAGGTAAGAATTCACGAAATCAGTGGCAGAAGTAGATATATGGCCCGGCACGGCCAGGTGTGTGAAGACGTTCGACTCGTAATCTAAGGGTTGCGGGTTCGTATCCCTCTCGCACCTAACATGCTTGCCCTTTCAACGGTGTGGGCGTTATAATGTGACGGTAAATCCCACTATTCGTTGTAAAAGAGTAGCCCAAGAGTTGGCTGTGGGTGGTAATGACTAGCTGCCTTCCCTCTAGTCTTACACTGCTAAAATAGGGTCGGCTAGCGCAGATAACTCTCGAGTAACGTTGCGCGAAATTAAAAACCAAATGAAACCAAAAACAGAGAATATGCTCAAATACCACATACGGTTACGTTGTGGCCACAATAGTATTATTTTAGACTAAAGTATCTAAAACGTGCTAAGCAGCACGTTCCCATTTTAAGCACTGAGTTAAGTCATAAAACAATAAAAAAATTAAGTGTTAGAGTGTTAGCAGTCTAATTCTTTCGTCATTATGTTTAACAGTTGAAACCCTAGTATTAATTTTTTATCTGTACTTTTAAAACGTATTGATTTTATCCAGGCTTAAGTATATTTTGGGCAGTGTTTCATAAATCGTTTTATATTTCAGTGCAACGATTTCAGTACTTCCAAAATTGAGTTTTATATTTTTACACTTCAGCGAACTTTGTTTACTAGTCTTTAAAATGCTCCATGTTTCTTGTCCCTAGTGTAATTTTGGTGGTATATCCTTTAAAAGGACTCACATTTCTAGGTTGTTGTTTTTTTTTCCTTTATGTGTTTCATATTTCTGATCTCTAGTGTAATATTGATGACAGCCGTGAAAGAAGTTAGTCTTCCTACCGTATTTCATGAGATCCAAACCAACCTCCTTGGGACCATTAATTTCAGAATCATGAAACCAACGAACTTTCAAGTCAATAATTAATAATTAGACATTTATAGTATTTTGTATTCATCCATGCGTCTCAAATATTTTTACTTGAAAATAACATTAAAATTTTAATTGTAATTTTGTAACATTATATCTTCTATTGAAAAACTTCTTGCAAAAGAAAATAAAAAATTATTAAACTTAGATTGTTTATTTAGCTCTGTAACCGCACTGAATACCCATTATAAGTCACTGTTTCACATCACTTGATGTGTAGGCTTCAGTCGCCAACAATGTATTCTAGCAAGGGTTTAACTACTAAGACGTTCAATGTGTATGCATACGTACGTATGTATCGAAAAGATTTCGCAAATCAAAACAATCGATGCATCTAATCAACTATAGTAGATTTTTGGTATAATGGATGTCCGTAACAATAAATTGTCTGTAATGGTATGAGTCAGTACTATTGGAAATGAGCTCCAAGCGGCTTGCCAGATACCATGTTCGGTGTACCGCCTCTTTTGTTTGATTTAAACAGAGAGATTTTCTCCCATCCGCTCAGAAAAATGAAAAGGAGGGAGGGGGGGGCACTTTCAACTTATAACTCACTTATATCACATGTTGTTGACACAGATGTCATGTTGTTACGTAGTCAAGTTTTGCCGCGCACATACGAACACGTAACCTCAGTCTTTGTGGAATAAAACTCCTGTGTTAACTGTTCTGGAAAGCAGTTATTCTCCCGTGCTAAATATAGAACCTAGAGTTTTGTAAGTCACAAATCTGTTTCCTAGCCATTACTTTTACATATCATGCAATTTCAACATGAATAAACCTTCAAAATTAGTATACTTTACTTTAAGATATATATCAAATATTCGTAACTAAAAATATATAAATATTAGAACTAAAAATCTTATCGAATGTCTTAATGTTAACTTTAGAATATCTGTTACTACGGTTAAAATTTAATTTTTGTAATTTCAAGTTGCAAACAATGTTAGAATTTTGTATACTGTCTATTACTGCATATATTGTTTCTTTGTTTGTTTTGTTTTTTGGAATTTCGCACAAAGCTACTCGAGAGCTATCTGTGCTAGCCGTCCCTAATTTAGCAGTGTAAGACTAGAGGGAAGGCAGCTAGTCATCACCACCCACCGCCAACTCTTGGGCTACTCTTTTACCAACGAATAGTGGGATTGACCGTAACATTATAACGCCCGCACGGCTGAAAGGGCGAGCATGTTTAGTGCGACCGGGATGCGAACCCGCGACCCTCGGATTACGAGTCGCACGCCTTACGCGCTTGGCCATGCCGGGCCAGTAGTGCATATATAAGGTTGCGTTCTAAATATGTATTGTCACGTTTTATAATTTATCTTGGGCAAGTCTATCCGATTTCTGACATTACACACGTTACGTCTTATGATTTTAAATAGCTAAAAATGTTATTTGAATTTACAGTTTAATTGAATGTCAATATTTATCAGGTTTATGGTATTACTTACTTTATTGGTACACTTAGTTTTCTTTCTTAGCACAACTATATTTTAATATACAAACAATAATACAACTTATAATAACGGTTATTACAAATAATAATTTAAATACAGAACTTTTAAAATGTTAAAAACAATACTGAATCTTCTATCTGAGCTGAAATTATATATTTTATTGATGGTTCACGATGACCGAATCAATTCTATGTTGATACAGAGGTACACTTCTCTTCACCGCTAGCTAGCTAGCTACTTTACTGAGCGCACGTAAGTTCTTCACCGACAACAACATCTAATGTATTCAAAGAAATACCAATGATCGATATTGATTCACTTTAGATGTCCGGCATGACCAGATGGTTAGGGTGCTCTACTTGTAATCTGAGGGTTCGCATCACCGTCACACTAAACATGCTTGCCCTCACAGCCGTGGGGGCGTTATTATGTGATGGTCAATCCCATTAGTTCTTGGTAAAAGAGTAACCCAAGAGTTGACATTAGATTGTGATGACCAGCTGCCTTCCCTCTAGTTTTTCACTGCTAAATAAGGGAGAACTAGAACAGATAGCCCGTCACGTAATTTTGCGAAAAATAAAAAATAAAACAAACAAACAATTCACTGAAGTTACACAGTTTTTAATGTTTAAACTCTATAAACATTCCTGATCAAAGATCTGTAGTTTTTCGGGTAATAAGTGTTTATCACAATTATAGCTTCCGAGGCTTAAACTATACTGACTGTAGCAAACCAACAATTATATTAAACTGTCTCTACGCGTGTTGCGATTTATAAACTTTAAGGCGAAGTTATAGAAAGCTCAGTTGGCCGAACAACACTGGTAATTACGTATATATATACATTGCCGATTCTCACGCTCGGGAACTTTCTACAAATTTGGATAACAGGCAGGACTTTTGCAATACACATTTAACAATGCAAATTACAGCTACATATATTTCTAAATATATATATATATATATTAAACAAACACATATATTAAAATAAATATATAATATAAAATCCATTAAAATGTAAAAATATCTGAGATATTTACTGAAAGATGCTTTATCTCAGTACTTTGTTTCTGGATACAATGTATAAATAAACATTAATGTATTACAAAAGTTTACTTGCGCTTCAAGAATATTGGCTCAGTTGCTCTAAGGACATAACTTTAATGAATCTTGCGTGCTAACTAACTCTAATAAAGATTCTTATGAAAGTTTATCTATTAAAGTTTTCTCTGTAAACTTACAACATCTAATTAAAACTTCGTGTTCACTTCTGGTATAGAAAAACTATTAGAATAATGTCAGAACCTGTTGCAGGCCAACAGTGTGGTAAACCTTGGTGACAGGTTTTCTTCTTTAAAACCTGAAGGAAAGTATTTCACTTACGAAACTTTAAATAGCTCGAAGCTACTAGTCACAAGTTATCTGTGACTCAACGTTTTGAGAGGTATAAAAATAACACAAAATACAAATGTGAAGTTTATGAGTTTTGCTCATTTTTAGGTTTTTCTGAAAATAACTCGGTGAAGCCAAAAAAGTAAAATAGATCGGATAGGTTGTAATAAATTCAGGAAAGAAATATTGTTGCGCTAGTTAATAAAATGTCCATATTTTAGGCTAAAAATTGTATTCGTCATTTGATACGTTTTTGACTCACGTAATTATGTGATGATTAATAACGTTTACTTAGGGAATAACATTGGAAAGAATACCAAAAATATTATTTTGTGCGAAAACCTACAAAGCTGCGTTCTATAATATAAAATATCTACCCCCTCTCTTTACTTGTTTGTTTTTGAAATTCGCACAAAGCTACACGAGGGCTATCTGTGCTAGCCGTCTCTAATTTAGTAGTGTAAGACTAGAGGGAAGGCAGCTACTCATCACCACCCACCGCCAACTCTTGGGCTACTATTTTACCAACGAATAGAGGGATTGATCGTCACATTATAACGCCCCTACAGCTGAAAGGGCGAGCATGTTTGGCGCGACGGGGATGCAAACCCGCAACCCTCACATTACGAGTCGCACGCCTTAACATGCTTGGCCATGCCGGGCCATACTCTCTTTACTTAGTTGCATGAGATATCTATATACCTGAGATATCTATATACATGAGATATCTATATACATAAGATATCTATAGGAAATGAACGGAAGTGATTTTCTTATTGTTTTTGTTTCTTCTTTTTCATTATAGATTTTCCGAAACACCAAAGTTTAGGCTCTGAGAAGTCCTCCAAGGGATTTGAGAATGGAAACAAGCTAGGGCCTCAAGGTATATGTTGTTCCATTTCTTACTTTATGTAGATCTCCACACTTCTAAGGCATTAAAAACAAACTTACATCTATCTATCTAATAAAAAGAGTGGAAAGACATTTTAAAGTTTCCATGTGAACTAAATACATTGAAATATATGTATACCCATTATAACTAGAAGTAATCAGATATGGAATTTCTTCACCTTTTCGCTATAACACAAAGTTATAAGCTAGAATTACTTTTTCTTGTTTCTGGGCAGAAATTGTTATTTTCCAATTGCTTATGCCTAAAGTAAATGGAAAGGACCTATTTTTCTCTTCAAACTTTGCTTTTGTGACCTGGGTAATAAAATTTTCAAATTTACCCATTTTCCAGAACATTCCAGGAGATTCAGTGCTGAGTAGCTGATAGAGAATTTTCTTGAACTTACAAGAGTTTTCAAGAACTTTCTAGAATGTTGTAGAACTTACGAGAATTTTCTATAACTTTCCATAATAATATATACACAGGGGCGCACCACTCACCACTTCAGTTTAGTTCTGGCTGCCTAAGTGAACACATAGACCTGTCTGATTTTATCAGAGATGGCATCAAGAAGCTGCAAGCATTTTCCAGACGCATTCTGCTATGTATGTGGCCAATTTATCAAGACAATAGCGAAAAAGTACTCTGTGACAGCATCTGCTAAAATGTATGAAGCCTACAAGGTATATTTCGGCAGGGGTCAAGACAAACCCTGGTCATCTCATTTTACCTGCAAGCACTGCAAAAAAAACTCTAGAAGGTAAGACGGACAATATTTGCAAGCTTGAATAGCTTGAATTTTCCATTATTCAAATTTTAGACCTTTTAAAATTTAAGTATCTTTTTCTTAATTTCTAATAGTATAGAAAAATATCACATATTAAAATATTTTGCATGAACCTCTACACATTAGTTGTGGATGAAATAAATTTATTCTTCATAATAACAATTTTATTTTGTTCTGTTGCAGGATGGTACAGAAGGGAAAAGAGAGCCATGAAGTTCGTGATTCCAAGAATTTGGCGTGAACCCACTGACCACTCAAGCAATTGCTACTTGTGCATGGTGAACCATTCCAAACGTCAGGCTGGCAAGAATGCATCTTCCATCATCCATCGCCAGTGCCACACTGCCTTGAACTCCCCAATTACAGAGGTGCAGTTGGTGAAATAAACCCATACTACCCCAACCAAAAAGACCTCAATGACTTGATCAGAGATTTTGGTTTAACAAAGTCTAATGCCGAGATTTTGACATCTAGGCTCAAGGAGTGGAGTTTTTAGATGAAAGTGTGTAAGTCGCAAGTCAGAGAAAGCGTCACCGACATTTTTCAGGCTTCTTCACTCGTCAAGAGTGTCTCTGCTTCTGCCACAATGTATCCGGTCTGTGCGAGGCAATTGAAATTACCTGTAACCCGAAAGAATGACGCCTCTACATTGATAGCTCATCAAGAAGCCTCAAAACTGTGCTGTTCCATGACGGTAATAAGTATCCGTCTCTTCCCCTGGCTCATTCGGTGCCCCTCAAAGAGCAAGGCGAGCGCTTCCACCAAAATATATTGGACTTTGAACGCCTCTATCAAGGAGCGCATAACGAAAACATGATGGGAGACTATATTTGGGAGCTGATACGTGAAAATGATTTACATTACAGTCGCAAATTTCAAAAAACTACTCACTTCTAAACATTTTGTTCGTTTTGTATAACTTTAGTATAAATACATGTAAATCTTGATTCATATGTTGTTTTATTCAGACCTTATGTAAATGAAAATGTGCGAATTTGCACGTTTTTACATAGAAAATATGTTAATTTCTGAATTTCATTATCCAGGTCACAAAAGCAAAGTTTGAAGGGAATAATGGCCATTTTCTGTACTTTTACAACATAAGCAATTAAAAAATAACACATACTATCCAGAAACAAAATTTGTGTTGCATAGTGTAATCAATCCATGCGATGATAAAATACAATAAGACTGCTCTTAATAATAAAATCTGCTCTTTTTTCTCTTTTAATATAAGGGTTAATAAAACTTTTACAGACTATAACGCTGCCAAATGAGATCGTGAGAACAAAAGTAACTGGTGTTTCATGGTCTTTTTAATAAGGTGTTAATTGGCTGTCACATAATAAGAAGTTGCAGGTTTCATCTTACTATATGCTGCCAAATCAGACAGAAAGTGGAGACAAAAAGAGTTGTTGTCTCGAAACTGTATAAGCTTTAATGAGTTACTATATCATTCAACCGTTTGCATCTTTCATGTAAAAAGACAAACAGATATCTAAAAATTTGGATATTTATAGATCCCAAAATTTACACAATAAAATGGTTAAAAGAGAAAAATATTAACTCGTTAAACAGCTACTAATCTGATTATTTCCAGGTTCCAAAACGAACATAATTTGCACAGTAAAATGGTTAAAAGAGAAAAATGTTAAAGTTGTTAAACACCTAAGAATTTGAATTTTGTTGATACCAAGACGAATATAATTTGCACAATAAAATGGTTAATAGAGAAAAATGTTGAAGTTGTTAAACACCTAAGAATTTGAATTTTGTTGATACCAAGACGAATATAATTTGCACAATAAAATGGTTAATAGAGAAAAATGTTGAAGTTGTTAAACACCTAAGAATTTGAATTTTGTTGATACCAAGACGAATATAATTTGCACAATAAAATGGTTAATAGAGAAAAATGTTGAAGTTGTTAAACACCTAAGAATTTGAATTTTGTTGATACCAAGACGAATATAATTTGCACAATAAAATGGTTAATAGAGAAAAATGTTGAAGTTGTTAAACACCTAAGAATTTGAATTTTGTTGATACCAAGACGAATATAATTTGCACAGTAAAATGGTTAATAGAGAAAAATGTTGAAGTTGTTAAACACCTAAGAATTTGAATTTTGTTGATACCAAGACTTTTTAATTAATTTCATTAATTTGCACAATAAAATGGTTAAAAGAGAAAAATATTAACTTATTAAACAGCTAAAAATTTGAATATTTGCAGGTTCCAAAACGAAAATAATTTGCACAATAAAATGGATGAACGATAAAATATTAAAACTGTTATTAGAAACACTGCAATTTACAAACCTAAAACATTGCTATATATTTCCTATCACACGACATTTTACGAAAGAATTAGCCTTCAAAGACTTGATTTAAAAAGGCCTGATTGTTTATGTATTAAAATAACTCTCTGTATTATACCGTTATTTTTATTTCCAGTATTCGGGGTTTGGGTATAAAATCAGAAATGTTTATCATGATTTTCAGAACGACGGTGTAGAAAATGAGAGAAATTACTTCATGCTATATGTTAAGCTATAATTAAAGAAATAAAATAATTTGATTTCGTACGACATGTCAGGCTGTACAATGGTTAAATAACCAAGGATGTAGAAGTAACCTTCCAAAAAGTAGAAACGTTTTTGTATTAATATTTATTACCAGTTACTGTAACTCTAATCTATTTCTTTGAATATTAAACTTAACTATTGAAGTGCATTTCAGAGACGTTTATTGTTATTTACAATGTGTTTGATTATTCATCAGTTCGAGAAAACGTCATATTCTTGAACCAGTTTTCTTAATGCCTAGATGTAAGAACTTTAATCCAAATAAGTCGAAGATATCTTGAAAATAGTATTATGGTTTCCTGAGAAATGGTTTTACAAAAGGCATTTAACTGTATATTAAGATTGTGAAACAACAGCTCAGGTAGTTTCACTGATGAAAATAATGAAATATATTCAATTTTTAAATTACACTCTCAAACATAAAACGAAAAAAGTATATAAATTCGTAGAAAAAAATAGAAGTAAAAAAACATTTAATTTAATAAAGACGTCTTTGATTGCTAGAAAGTTATTTTAATATTACCTTTGTAATCAGTTATCATTAAAATTGTAAATACGTTGTGTTTTTTTTTTAATCACAGCTGGAACAGGTGGATCTTCAGTGGTTACCTTTCAGCGTTCTATGCTGTTTTGCTGTCTCGTGAGGATATTGGCTAACCACATGTGGAAGACTACATGATTTGTGTCTCGTGTCCATCATAAAAGGCTGTGGTAAGATAAATAAATATTCCGCTTGTGCCAGGCTGATAGACGCTGGTTCTTTATTTTTTCTGTCTTATTTACCGGACAAGACAAAAGCCAACTCTTTCATGCTCAAAATATTGAAGGTACTCAAATAGACCTAGTATCCGGCCACAAATTTCATTGCCAAGGAAGCAAAAACAGAAAATTTTCAATATCAACATGTATCTGAAAGATAATCCACTGCAACAGAAAGAACATTAACTACCAACACAAGAAAGATTACAGATCCAATACAGAGGAAGAATCAGATTTGACAGTTTGATTATTATGATACTCCTTCATAAGGTGAAGCATGCTACTGCCTGTATCCAATTATAATAAGCATATGACATGTAATCTTTAGCGTAATCCAATAATTGAAGGTAATAATTGTATAACTGTAAATTCTTTTATTACTAATATGTTCATATTAAGATGTTCTTTTTTTAAAGTGGTTTTGTTGTCGTAAAAAGAAATAAATTAAACATATAAATGTTTAACACTAAGTTTTATGTGCTTAAGATCGGGTTTATAGGATAGTCAACTATATTTCTCTTACATAAGTCGATATCTGTTGACTTATTTGAGAAATCAGTATATGTACATTGATTCAAGATACGAGTTGTAATAAACTGATGGACATGCGATCCTATAATTATATGTCAAATATGAATTATCCTTTATTGAATAACTTCAGGCTTAACCTCCATAGTAGGATGTGAATTGTGACACACATTAATAAACCCAAGTACTGCTAATTTATTTATTTACGTGTGATGGGTGTATGGATGTAGACTTTTAAGCCAGTACATGGTAGTGGATTTATGGCCTGGGATGTTATGACATGTTTATAGATCCCTGTATACTAAATAATGTAACAGCCAATACAAAATGGCTGATATCCTGAGGCATCTTTTAGTTTAGTACTAAATTCATGTATCTAGTTCATATTTGAAATAATAAGTATAATACCTTCATTAAAAAATCCGTTAATCAAAACAAGTAACTTAAATTTATTTGTGTTTGTTCATCTATCTCACCTGAAACAAATTTTGTCTTATATTAATTAATTAAACCACAACGACAGAAAAACTAACTTTTCTGAGTTTTCACATATTTAGCGAGAGAAAAGAATTGCATATCAGTCTTACAGTTTAGTTTACACCAAAAGCTTTATCTGTATAAACGGTTTAAGCTTTAATTTAATGAAGGAAAAATAAGATTCCAGATCTGGTGCTGGTGTTTAACAGGATTTAAGAACATTTAAATCAGTGTGTATTTCCGTTCAGAAGAAACTGTGTAAAATTACATGTGCTGTAGAAATTGTTCCTTCCCTTGTATTTTGTCAATAAAGATAAAATTCTGATGTCATAATGTATGTTAAGGCCTAACTAATAACAAAAAGTCGCTGTTGAGCAACTGACATTGTAAGAGGTTATACAATAGTCATGGACGTCTCTTCATATCAGTATTCATATTGTCATAATTACTGTGAAATAACGTGCAGAACTGTCAAAGTTCAAATACCTTCTTTAAGCTGTGACACTTTAACACATTATTTGTTTTATGAATGGGAAGACCTATTTCGTTTATTATATTAAAACACGAATTTCTCTGACATAACAGAGTTTCGGTTTTGTTTAGAAAGTAAGATATTCGTAACTATATAATAAAACAATTACTGTTACTTTGGCTAGCTTATAATGACGTATTTAATGAGTGGTGATTTACGTTCTGCATTCTCTATTGTATTTTTAATAAAACCTAAGTTTATAGCTAAACAGTTTATGCATATATATGCTTTTTAACATATAAAATGACACAGGTTAGCTATTAATCGGTTATTAAATTTTAACTGAAATTCTCAGCCATAGTAGATAACACTTTTAATGTCTTATATTTTCTACTTATTTAATATTTAACAATTCAAGAAAATACTCAATAAAAATAATATTCAGCCTTCTTTAAGATCTGGAAAGCTTATATTGTTTTATGTTTTGGATTTTTCTATGTGGTGTAGTTAAAAATACTGCAATTACAACACAATTAGGATTAAGGGGTTTTATTTTAATAGGGTTGTATTTGCACGTAAGTACATATATTAAAATCTAGTGTCACAATACTCGTGGGAACATAGTTTAACGATACACCACTGTGTATTTTTAAATTTACATTTCACTAAGTTATTTTTGGATCTAAGACCATTTTACGTTATTTAATTTTTTGGTGTAGGTTCTTTGGTTTCTGTATTCATTTTGTTCATTAACTTCACACTAGGACTAATAAAATGGGTTTTCTCGTGATAATGGATTTGCTGAATTTAAAATGGTGATCGCAAAATATTTTTAGTTTCGTACTAAATAATTTAGTCGGCGTGGCTATGTGGTTAGGGCGCTTGACTAGTTATCTGAGGGTTTGAATCTCCGTTCCAACAAATATGCTCTCCATTTTAGCTGTATGGACGTTATAAAGTGACGATCAATCCCACTATTCGTTGGTAAAAGAGTAGCCCAAGAGATGGTGGTGGGTGGTGATAACTAGCTCCCTTCCCTCTAGTCTTACACTGCTAAATTAGGGACGGCTAGCACAGATAGCTCAAAAACAAACCAAACCAAATGATTTAAACCTTGGTAAACGAACAATTATTCTAAAATTCATTTTGTTCTACGCTTAGTAGCTAATATTAAAATTTTATTGTGTGTCTATTTAATTTTTGAAATCGTTTAAAAATATATAGCCTTAATTATTTAATCATTATAAACCTCGAAACACAAATAATACACTTCTAATAAAACCACAAATGTAAATATGTAAAAATCACAAATGACTTTATCATTCAAGTGTTATTTTAAGGAAGACCTTAAACAAACTAATAACAAAAAAAATATTTATAATATAATGTTCAGATAAACAGGTAACAATTATATTGTAAGGTTGTTATTATAAACATCATCACAAAGCTACACATAAATAACGTAATTGTTGACGCATTGGTAAAAGAAAAGTCACTTGCAATGGATATTTTTTTTCTTAGGCCTCTCTTTAAAGCTTTGAACAAGGACTGTTTTCTCTCAGGCTCTAATTGATTTATACAAAAACAGCAGGTGGTTATATAAGAAGTATACAACAAGGTACCTGGTTTTGGCAAACGATTTTCTGATGGCTTAACTCATCACAAATTCAGCAGAAAGAGTGAGGAAGCCTTAATCAGTACCTTGGTGATTTTTAAAGTATTCGCTTTATTCTTCTGTCTTGTTTCCGTTAAAACACATCTTTTCTGCTAACTATATCTGAATCCTGTTCTCTGCGTTTTCAAATAAACCTCTGTATAGGCGTTTTAAAAAATCAAGCATTCAAATATTATGTTCTCTCTTCAAATCTGTTTTGAATAAATTTTCAGTATTATTACTTGGTACCTTTTAAATAGGTGCTTATATAATATATATGTATTAGTTTGTTATAACTTAAAAACAAGCCGAAACAAAAATAAGTTAAACAAGAAACGCTGCACTAATTGAAAAGATTCCAGGGTGGAAGCTATAGTGTGGGATTATAAAATGTACTCAGGTTTTCGTGGTGACTGCGGAAGTAGGGCCCACATTGAGATTTACCGTCTTAATCTTCATTCGCCAATCTCATACAAGAAATAAAATAGTAGCAATACATGTAGAAATAGAAATTAGGGGCGCGAAATGTGGGTGCTCAAGCTCCCACAACGTCCCACATTTGTATCACACTTCGCTGCCTGCAGACAGTTGTGGGAAGGTAACCACTATCAATGTAAAAAAGAAAAATTAATTGAAATAAACATAAGAATAAAAAAATAAGGTAAGTGGGTAAGTAAGATGAAAACTTACCTCTTGAAGTTAGCATTCCAGCCCCCCAATATGGTAGAAAGGCACTAACTGGTAGCACAATAGACGAATTATACTGGTATGAAGCGTTCCATCCAGTTATCTGGATAAACTTGTATAGCTCCCAACCACCATCCATATATTGGGATTTGGTAGTATTGGGATGCACTGGGAGATTTATTTAAAAGTCCTTTGTAGCTTATAGTTGTTACTTGAACCACCCGAGGGTACATGTTAAGAAAGTAAAATTATATAAAGGATAATTATAGATCCCAAGTCCTTCTTTCTTTTGTTATTAAAATTCTAAGGAATTCATTAGATGCTAATTAAGTACCCTGCCTTATTGAAGGTGATAGTTGACTCATATAACAGAGTAAGCCAGTGATAGTTGACTCATATAACAGAGTATGCCAGTGATAATTGACTCATATAACAGAGTAAGCCAGTGAAAGTTGACTCATATAACAGAGTATGCCAGTGATAATTGACTCATATAACAGAGTAAGCCAGTGATAGTTGACTCATATAACAGAGTAAGCTAGTGATAGTTGACTCATATAACAGAGTATGCCAGTGATAATTGACTCATATAACAGAGTAAGCCAGTGATAGTTGACTCATATAACAGATTAAGCCAGTAATAATTGACTCATATAACGGAGTAAGCCAGTGATAGTTGACTCATATAACAGATTAAGCCAGTGATAGTTGACTCATATAAAAGAGTAAGCCAGTGATAGTTGACTCATATAACAGATTAAGCCAGAAGTATACACGAAAGTGGAAATGTCACTTATTTGGGGAAGATTTTTATTTCTTTGTCAGATTTAATTATCTGTTATCAGCAGACATTTTCAACGAATCAAACAACCACTTCTTCTACCGTGAATCTCACTGTTCTCTCTATGACATTAACATGTCTAGTTTATGAAGAAATACCCTGTGGTAATTATTATAACTTTTGAAGAGTTTCGAGTTTCGGTCTTGACCACTTATATTAATAGTGACATCTTTATGTAACCAGTTTACTGTTTAATATAAACCTCCTACTGACACATGGAATCCTCGTGCACTTGTTCAAATGGAGTCTTGTTGACCAGCCAAAGATTTGATCTCTAAACCATTTTCATGTGTATGAGCTACGACTGAACCGAACTATTACTATGTCTGCCGTGGCTATGTGGTTAGGGCGCTTGACTAGCTATCTGAGGATTCGAATCTTCGTTCCAACAAACATGCTCTCCATTTCAGCTGTAGAGGCATTATAATGCTACGTTCAATCCCAGTATTCGTTGCTAAAAGAGTAGCCCAAGAGATGGTGGTGGGTGGTGATGAATATCTGCCTTCTCTTCAGCCCTACAATGCTGAATTAGGGATGGCTAGTGCAGATAGCCCTCGTGTAGACTTGCGGGAGATTCAAACCAAAACCGAAGATCCACCACATTTCGAGCAGAAATTCTAAAATCTATATATGCCATCTAACAGTTTTTAGATACCACACAAATAATTATGGTAATTCAGTTTACCAAACATAGTCGATGAATGCTAACTCACATTCACATAATGGATCACCTTTATATTATAAAATATTCCTAAAATTTGAAAACATGTAAAAAAATGCCCCTAATAACCATTTTGCCAGCACATTAGCAACACGTTTGACTTTGAACTAACGATATAAGAGCACATTTTCCTTCATACCCATCTTATGTTATTAAGAAGGCTGTCACCATAGTACAAAATCACCATTCACGTTTTACAACACATTTTCCTAACGTCTTGACTTAGTAACTTTCATAAGTTTGGTTTCATATGACTATTATCTACACTGGACCAAACAAAATCAATAAGATCCAGCTACGACATATTTTAGTTTAACAAGTAAGTTTACCAACACTTACTAAGTTTTATCCACTAATGTTAAGGATGCAATGATGTTCCCTTGGAATTTAAATTTGCAGAAACTGCAAGTTAAGTCCCTTTGGTCAACATATTTAAGTACGACAAGCTCAATGCCATAGTGTAGATCTGTAAACACTCCAAATCAAATACCTTGAATTTGGTCTATAAGGACTACAACTTTATAATCCCATAAGCCAGATATGTAACAACAGCAAGTTAGATCCCTTTCATTCGATCCGCAAGTCATCAAGTTTTTCAACAGCTCACATAACCTAATCATTGTTATTTTAACTGGTTGTAATAAACCGATAGATAAAATGTAGACTCAATCATTTGTTATCATACTAAAGATTTCAATCACTGTTTCCACAATATTTTTCCCACCTTATCGTATTTAGATTCCTTATTAGAACGTCAATGTTTTCAGAACCATAGTCACTTAATACATTAGTTCTCGCATTGTAATGAGCACCATCGAAGAAAATAATTTCAAATTAATATCCTGATATGTTATCAATCAGTATTATCATATAGGATATTCCACAATGCTTTTATCTCACCATTTTTGTTTTTAACTTATGATAGTCATAAGACGTTATCACAAGTTCTATAGCTCAAAATGCTGTGATGTTTCGCAAATTCATTCTTCTCAAACTATGAATAAAAGTTAGGTAATGAACTCATACAAACTGTTTATAAAGCTAAAAGAAAATACTTAAATCTTAACACATTTCCAAATGAGAAAATGCCCGAAAGCAGCTTTGTGTCTCGATTGGTTAATTGAATATCGATTTAATGTTGATTCAACAGACTTTAATTGTTCCAATGTGAGTTTTGCGCTTGTCAACGGTCGATTACAAAGGTGTAAGATAATCGATTTTCGTAAACTCTTTTTCACTGCTACATAAGAAGGCTAGAATTTTTTTTTTGCTGTTAAGTGATATTTTTTTGTGTTAAACGTCAAAAAAACCTTTTTTGTATCACTTTATTGAGTATCTTAGTTAACCGTCTAAATCACTATAGTAGAAACAACCAATATCTACATTTTAGTTGAATGGTGTATGTTTGTTTGTTTTTGAATTTCACGCAAAGCTACACGGAAGCTATCTGCGCTAACTTCCCCAAATATAGCAGTGTAAAAGTAGAGGGAAGGCAGCTAGTCATCACCACCCACCGCCAACTCTTGGGCTACTCTTTTACCAACGAATAATGGGATTGACTGTCACATTATAACGCTCCTACGGCTGAAAAAAACGAGTATGTTTGGTGCGACGAGGATGCAAACCCGCAACCCTCAAACTACGAGTCGCACTCCTTAACCCACCTGGTCATGCGGGGCATGAATGGCGTATTGCAAATTATTACGGAATGTGGATTACCTTCTTTCTTATTTCTCTTATTGTGTGTAGTGACTTCTAAGTAAAATATCTGTGCATTTGGTTAGAAGTTAGTTTTAATACTCAGTTGGTTATTCACGAAATCAAGCACGTTTTTCCTACGTGTTTGATGAGCCACGTTATTCAACTTGTGTTTTACAATAAACATACGACCCCAATAAAAGAAATAATTTTCAAATGTTATACAGCTAATTCATAATCTGAAAATAAACTAATTATTCTTATTTCTAAAATAAATAAAAACTAGTTTATTTTCAGATTATGAATTTCAAGAACAGTCTGTGAGATGCTATTATCTGTACATTACATTTAGATTCGTATGACACAAAATCAATAATCATTTCAATTTGGCTGGTTGTTATATTAAAAATATTAGCCAGTGATAGTTAAAAGGTGATAACTGTAAGCAGTTGATAATATTTTATTTTCAGGATACAAATGAAACGAGGACCAGGTATCGAACACTGATGAACGTATGTATAAACAAAGACTTTACCAAACAACTTTTTGCACCAATCGCTTTTGTTTATTTTTTCTTAACATAATCACTTGAGAGGAAGTTATCGAAATAGATTCTCTGAAGACGATTATAAACTGATGAAACTCGTTACCAGAATAAACAATAGATGTAGTTTAGATTTTTATAAATCTTTGTTTGGCGAACATTTTCTTTCTCTCGTACACCTTTTGGAAGCTTTTACGTATTTCCAAGCCTACAGAAATGACTATTAATGCAGCCCCCTAGTGGCACAGTGGAGTATCTGAGGACTTGCACCGATAAAAACTGGGTTTCAATAACTGTAGTGGGCAGAGCACAAATAGCCCACCTGTGTAGCTTTGTGTGTGAATTCTAAACAAACTATTAATTCAATAAACGCTTCTCATAAATTAGTTACATAAGAAACTCATTAGTAAAGAGTGGATATTGTTCTTCTATTACACATTATCGATAGTAACTTTGCAACTAACAGCCAGTGAGAGGTGTGATTGACTGTTTGTTTGGAATTGAGCTTAAAGCTACCAAATGGATTAGTTGTACTCTGCTTACAAATGGTATCGAAATCTAGATTCTAGGGGTGTGAATCCGCAGGCATACCGCTGTACCACTGGGGTCTTTCAGGGATTGTTTTTAGAAAAATAATATTTCTTAAGAAAGAGATGAAACTAAACAATAAGCGGAAGGATACAATTCGCGGAAGGGTACAGTTTAACAACTTATAATTTATTTATTACAATAATGTTTCCACAGATATTTCCCTACCGACATATGTCTCCTGATTGATGTTAGTATCAAAGTTTATCAGACCGTGATTAAAGTATGTTGCGAGAGAATTTTACCACATCAAGCTATTACAAGTATATACATAGGAAACTATTAGGTCAATATATCCACTCCTAATGGCTGTTAAAATCCTGTACCATACACACTAGTTACCTGCCACAACTCATGGACTTTTTAAAATATTCACAAGTCTATAATATGAACATTTTCAGTTGATACGTCTTCCATTAGCAACTACAAATAAGTAAGTCTGTCACAGAAGTAGTGGCGTTATTGTAACAATGTTGTTTGTTTCATAATTTACCAAGGTACATAAAGAGTTACATGTACACATACGTCCCTTACTCTGAGATGGTATCCAAGACGGAAAACAGATAGTGTACCTTTTGTTGTTGTCTTTGTGGCAAAATGGCGCAAGCTATGAATTATGGGATACACAGTCGGATAATTTTAACCACAGGTAACGGTCAGCTCAAACAAGCATGTAATTGAGGGAGTTTATAAGTTTACATCTAGCGGATGCCAAGTAAACTAAATTCTGTAAATTATCAAACTAACATGTCCAAAACTGTCAGGTGTTACCCAGAATGCAACCGTTACTCAAAGCTACGAAGTGAAACAAATCTCGTTACGCGAGTTGTTAATTCAATAAGTTATTACTTCTTAATGGTTTATTATCACTAGTATAAACACACTGTTGATGTGAACGTGTTTCGTAATTACCATGAGTAAAACCAATAGACTGGGATATGAAGAAAAAGGTTTCAGTTTCAGTTTTTAACATTAAATAGCCGCTTATCTTTTCATGGTTAACTTGTGTTTAGAGTTATTGGTCAAAATTTGAATTCATCTAAACTAGTATAACCCAGTAAAAGACATTGATCAAAGCATAGATTGAAGTAGACCACCTAAGAACATAGACTTAAAAATTAAACAATTTTTGTTTCTTTGTTTTCGAATTTCGCGCAAAGCTACTCGAGGGTGTCTGCTCTAGTCGTCCCTAATTTAGCGGGTTAAGTATCATCACCCATCGCCAACTTTGAGGTTACTCTTTTACCAACGAATAGTGGGATTGACCGTAACAATATAACGCCCACCACAGCTAAAAGGGCAAGCATGTTTGGTGCGAGGGGGATTCGAACCTACGATCCTCAGATTACGAGTAGGTTACTCTTTTGCCAACGAATAGTGGGATTGACCGTCACATTATAACGCCCACCACAGCTGAAAGGGCGAGCATGTTTGGTGCGACGGGGATTCGAACCTGCGATTCTCAGATTACGAGTCAAACGCCTTAACCCACCTGGCTATGCCAGGCTGTAATTTTTGGAATACTAAGTTTATTTGTTATTTAATAAGGCGCCAATCAAATTTGTTTTTTTTTTCTGAAGAGTTAAATCAATATGGTTATTATGTAATCACATGTCATATAAGCGACAACTTAACAAGTCCATTACCAACTACAGTTATTTGAAACTGACACATACAAGAAAATAATTAAACTGAAACTTTGACTTCAAATTTAAAAAAAATATTGCTTCTCCTGAATACTATAGTTGTTATTGATGCTCAAAGGAAATTAACCGTTAGATGGCAGTGCGTGTTGTTTCCTATACCTATAAAACCAATATATCTGAATGGTTAAATCACATCGCCAGTTGAAACACATTAACAAAGTAACAATATAGCACAAATAAAAACTTTTAGGGGTGAAATAAAAAAATCGCTTACAAATTAATCAAAACAACTATTCTCCATTTACAAAAGATACTAATTAATAAGGAACATGGATACGAAATTCTTGGTCGTTAATGTAGTCAGTGGCTTAAGTTACTCGGTAACTGAGTAAACGTTCATTCAGTTTCATTTTTATGTTCTTCCATATACGAGATATATCACAGTTTGTTTACTTAGGTACATTGAAAAGGTTTACGGAAACGTTATTACTTGGGAAGTTTCCTTAATTTGTTTCTGTTTGTGAACATAAAAGTCACGTTTTGTTGAACACTTTTGTTGTTGTTTTTTTTAATTTTGCGCAAAGCTACGTAAGGCCCATCTGCGCAAGCTGTCCATAATTAGCAGTGTAAGACTAGAAAGAAGGCAGTTAGTTTTCACCACCCACCGCCAGCTCTTGGACTACTCTTTTACCAATGAACAGTGGGATTAATCGTAAAAGGATAATGCCATCATGGCTGAAACGGCGAGCATGTTTGACGTGGTTGAGTTTCAAACCCGAGCGTCCTAACCACCTGGCAATGTCGGACCTTGAACAATTCTGTGAATACATAAACAAAAACTAACTTGTGATTGATAAATGAGCATTCAAATATCAACTACTTTTTTAAACAAAATGTTACCACAAAAACTAGAAGACTAGCTTAAGCATACCCACCTGTCCTAATCAGTCCCACTGAGTCAAAACTCAACTGTTTCGCAACACATTCTCCCGCTCAGCTCAGATAATACCTGAGTGTGAAATTCCCTTGAAGAAACAGTTGGATAGAAAACAATACTGTAGGAAGTAACCTTCAAAGGTGTTAAGGTTAGAAACAACTTTGATCACATCAAACAATCCCACTATTCGTTGGTAAAAGAGTAGCCCAAGAGTGGGCGGTGGGTGGTGATGACTAGCTGCCTTCCTTCTAGTCTTAAACTGCTGAATGAGGGACGGCTAGTGTAGATAGTCCTCGTGTAGCTTTGCACGAAATTTAAAAAAACAAACGAACAGTATTAATGTTACTGATTTATATGGTGCCCAAGATCTTTTCAATGGAGAATTATTGCCTTATTTGTGTTTAGACTTCTTCCTATCTCAATGATGTTAGCTTTTGCGCATGACTGGTATCCAACAATGCAATCGCTTTGTATTTTATTCACGTGTTTAGTTTTGTTCAAATTCAGTTTATGTTTAATATTATTGGAGTAATTGTAAGTAACAAATGAACCACTTTCCTTTAGGATTCTACTGTATTTCAAGCAGTGTAGTTTCTGTGTGTTTCATTTGTTCTCATTTGTTTAATGTTGTTAGAAAACGTTTTCTTGGTTTTCAGATGAACGCCCTCTATGAATTGAATAATATATTGTTGATAACTCAAAATGAACACGATGACATGAAAGCGGCTAAGAAGTAGTAGTTTCTTTGTGATTTCAAAAATGCATTTCAAATTGCTTTTCATTTAATGTGTGAAATAAGTAGGGTTATCACACCTAATATGCATTCTCTATACACACGAATGAGTGTACCACCATGCCATTGAAATGATAATTCTATTCAATTCATTTTAACCATTTTGAAATATGCCCATCATCAAATTCAGTATACTTAACCAAACCAAACCAAAAATCATACAAGTTGGTATCTCCACAATGAAACAAGGTATTAATAAAATGTTTACATATCTGTCAAAATACTATAAGTGTGCCGTCCTTTACATAAAATATGACAGAGTTATAATAATCTGAATGTGAGACATCAAATACACTAATTGTCCTTTTACTCAATAAACTTATTAGTTGAGTCTGCACCTAGATCCACTATCTTGGATCTTCATTAAGCCTAAAATTATGGATGTGGTCTATAAGAACCTGTAAGTCTTATGTTAAATATATGCTTTTAAAACTATTTATGGACTACATTATTCGAGAGTGTGATTCTACAGTGTACATACTAATCGAGGAATCGTATAAAAAATTAACTAATTTTTCTAATTATCTTTATTGTCCTCAAGGTATTTCATGTAGAAAAATATGTGAGTTTAATATTTTTTTGTTAGTCCTTTACGCTGAATGTTGTACGAGGTAAAAACACAAAACTGCTCGCTGGGATACAATATTTGGACTCCATTGTAGGAAAGAAACGAGAAAAGTCCAGTGTGTTTGGGAATAATATAGTGATTGGTTCTCTACTACTTGTGAATTCGTTAGGACTACTATGGATAGTACCGGGTTTCTTGCCACTTGTCAGGTCATCACTTTTGGAAGAGACTCTTGTAAGTCTCTTGTTTCATGAGTGTGTCAAGTCACCGACTGCTAATAATCCTTGGTGTCTTGCTATTATAAGAGTCACTCTCATGGCTATTGATAGTTACGGGTTTTTAACTGTTATGTGAGTCACTTTCATAAGTGCTGATAGTCATGGGTTTCCTACTATTATATTAATCACTAACATGTCTGTTTATGGCCTGAGTTTCCTTCTTTTATAAGAGTCACAATCATGACTATTGATAGCCACAGGTTTCCTGCTATTATGTGAGTCACTATCACGACTAGTGGTCATCGTAGTGATAGCCATGACTTTCCTTCCATTATCGAATGAGTCACATTCAGGGTTGTTGACAGTCATGAGTTTTCTGCTATTCTGTTAATCATTCTCACGGCGACTGATAAATATGGGTTTTCTGCTGATATATGAATCAGTATCATTACTATTAATAGTCATGAGTTCCTGTTATTGTGTTAGTCACTCTCATGGCTTCTGATAAATACGGATTTTGTACTGATATATGAACCAGTGTCATGACTCTTCATAGTTATGAGTCCTGTTATTATGTTAGTCACTCTCATGGATTCTGATAAATACGGGTTTTGTACTGATATATGAATCAGTGTCATGACTATTGATAGTCATGAGTTCCTGTTATTGTGTTAGTCACTCTCATGGCTTCTGATAAATACGGGTTTTCTACTAATATATGAATCAGTATCATTACTATTAATAGTCATGAGTTCCTGTTATTGTGTTAGTCACTCTCATGGCTTCTGATAAATACGGGTTTTGTACTGATATATGAATCAGTGTCATGACTATTGATAGTCATGAGTTCCTGTTATTGTGTTAGTCACTCTCATGGCTTCTGATAAATACGGGTTTTGTACTGATATATGAATCAGTGTCATGACTATTGATAGTCATGAGTTCCTGTTATTGTGTTAGTCACTCTCATGGCTTCTGATAAATACGGGTTTTGTACTGATATATGAACCAGTGTCATGACTCTTCATAGTTATGAGTCCTGTTATTATGTTAGTCACTCTCACGGCGACTGATACATACGGGTTTTCTACTAATATATGACTCAGTATCATGACTCTTGATAGTCATGAGTTTCCTGCTATTACTTGAATAACTACCATTACTTGTTTTGTTTATTTGTTTTTGAATTTCGCGTAAAGCCACTCGAGGGCTATCTGCGATAGCCGTCCCTAATTTAGTAGTATAAGACTAGAGGGAAGGCAGCTAGTCATCACCACCCACCGCCAACTCTTGGGCTACTCTTTTACCAACGAATGGTTGATTGACCGTCACTTTATAACGCCCCCACGGCTGAAAGAGCGAGCATGATTGGTGCGACGAGGATTCGAACCCCTTAACACGCTTGGCCTTGCGGTGCCCAACTTATTGATAATTATAGGTGGTATTTCTCTCGATCCTCAGACCTTGAATTCTAAATTGAAGAAAGTTCACTTATATCTTTCCTGACTCCAAACCACTCACAATGTATTTTTAGTTCTACAATTATTCTAAATTTTCACAGTTAAAACTCAACTGTTTTGCAATACGTCTTCAGTAATTTGTTGTTTCGTCCTTTAAGTTACCATTTCTCTCATTGACTAAGTAAATGATTAATTATAATATAATAGTTTCAGTTAATAATTATGTTTAGAGCACAATTTTCAGGGGTCGCTGAAGATGGAAAGAACGTATTCCGAAACGTTGTAAATATAACGTTTTATGTGTTTTTCATCTTTATCATTAAACTTCGGTTTCCTCATCATGAATCTGTTGCTAGAAAAACACAGTGAAAAGGAAAAAAATTGAGGAGTAAAGAAATATAATAAAAGGTCGAAATTCCCACAACGTTTTCTTGTTTACCATTGGCAGTAGAATGGGTCGTACTGAAGAGCTCAGTAACTAACAATGTGGCAGTGTCATAGGATGCCACCTTTCCAACAAGTCAGTTCGTCAAATTTCTGCCCTGCTAGAGCTGCTCCGGCCAACTGTAAGTGTTGTTACTGTAAAATGGAAACGTCTAGAAGCAACAACAGCTCAGCCACAAAGCGGTAGGCCACACAAGCTCACAGAACAGGACCGCCGAGTGCTGAAGCTCATACAAATCGTCTGTCCTTAGTTGCAACACTCACTACTGAGTTCCAAACTGCCTCTGGAAGTTACGTTAGTTTAAAAACTGTTCGTCAGAAGCTACATGTAATGGGTTTTTATGGCCGAGCAGCCGCACACAAGCCTAAGATCACCATGTACAATGCCAAGCATCGGCTGAAGTGGTGTAAAGCACACCGCCATTGGACCTTAGAGCAGTTGAAACGCGTTCTCTGGAGTGATATATCACGCTTCACTATCTGGCAGTCTGATGGACGAATCTGGATTTGGCGGATGCCAGGAGAACGTTGCCTGCCTGAATGCATAATGCCAACTGTAAAGTTTTGTGGAGGAGGAATAATGGTCTGGGGCTGTTTTTCATTTTTTAGGCTAGGCTCTTTAGTTCCAGTGAAGGTAAATCTTAATGCTACAGCATACAATTACATTCTAGAGAATTGTGTGCTTCAAACTTTATGCCAATAATTTGGGAAAGACCTTATTTTGTTTCAGCACGGCAATGCCTCGTGCACAAAGCGAGGTCCATAAAGACATGGTTTGCCGAGGTTGGTGTGGAAGAATTTGACTGGCCTGCACAGAGCCCTGACTTCTACCCCATCGAATATCTCTGGGATGAACTGGAACGCCAACTGCGAGCCAGGCCTTTTAGTTTGACATCAGTGCCCAACTCACTAATACTCTTGTGGCTCAGTAGGAGCGAATCCTCGCAGCCATGTTCCAAAGTAGCTTTGCTCTAAAACGAACAAACACATCACACTTGTTTAACACCGATTCCCGTGTTCTAATTTGACTGTTAGAATAAAAATATAAAATATAATAGATATAAAATGTAACAGATAACTTTTCATACATATAAGCATGTTACTTAATACTGCAAATCCGTAGAGCTATAAGCGCATCATAAGAGTTACAGTAAGAACCCACTATTCTTAAGACAAGATTATTCAAAAGCTACCAGTATATTCTCTTCCTAGTTGCTTTCCTTACAGCCTGGGAGCTCAAAATTAGAGATGGCTATGCACATATTTTCTTTGTGTAGCTTCAGACTAAAGCTATGAAACAAATAAACAATTCTATTTAGGTATAAAGAACGTGATATTTCTATCCAAGAAGGCAGTTTTTCTTGTTGATTACAAATAAACACAATAATTATTAATGTTCTTAACTCATGTCAGAATTTAAAAAAATGAGTTAGTAATTTATTGATTTATATACAAAAACAAACTGCAGGTTAACCAAAACCAAATGAAAACGAAATAAATTAATTTTGCAGATAATTTTAATATCGATGAAAATTGTAACAAATCATGAACATTTATTAATTTATAACATAAATATATTTATTAAACTTTTCTTTAGCATTGGTTAAGTGCGCGATGCTTTCGTAATTATAAGTAAAATATATTGTATTCATTATCTTCGCTCTACAACAGACAATCTGGTGCCTACAGTATTACTGTACATTCATTATTTGCTTTATATTCAGGTAATACGTTATTAAATAATAAATTGTGCATTTGGCGTTTTTGTAAAACGCGAAAACAATTAACAAAAACTAGTATCCAAGATGGAAACTTTATTTCTCGCTCAAACTAAACGTTTTTGTTTCACTTGGGCAACTTAATGAAAATATTTAATATCTTAAATTACTCTGTCCAATAATGTATTAAGAATGTTCAGAATTAGAAACCGTATTTCTTAACCTCCGTGGACATGCTGTATACTAGAATCATGTAATATATATTGAGTAACTGTATTATAAAGGTGGTATAAAACGGCTCCGCATGTCCATATGGTTAGGGCGCTCGACTCGTAACCTGACATCGCGAGTTCGAATCAGTATCACACCAAGTATGAACGTGGAGACCAACTGTGGGGACGTTATAACATGTCGGTCAATCCCACTATTCGTTGGTAAAAGAGTAGCCCAAGAGCTGGTGGTGGGTGGTGATGACTAAATTTCTACTCTTACACTGTTAAATTAGGGACGGCTAGCGCAGATAGCCCTCGTGTAGCTTTGCGCAAAATTCAAACCAAACCCAAGACATTATTTGAAGAAAGTCGTAATGGAACAACTCTGTTAACAAACGCTGAATTAGAATGTCCAGTATTTACCGAATGAAATTAAAAGTAAAAATACACCAAAAAAAGCGCACCCTGCCACACAGTGTCTTGAAAGATAACAGTATAGAAGTCAAAATATTTTTTCATCTCAGTTTGTTCTAGTTTGACCTTTATTTTATATGAAAAAAAAAACAGTTTATTACCCTTACAACGAATGTAGTTAATTATTAATGTAACCTCAGTCTTTTAACTCCGTTAACAAAGGTAATCAATCGTTTATTAGGGAACACTTGAGATTCTTGATGAATTCGATCAAAATTATAAGAAACAGGTCGAGTTATATTGGTCATGCAAACACGCACATAGGAGTTAAAAGTGTCCATTCCGTTGGCCAGAAGTCATGAGATCTGTTTTTTTTTTTTTATCGTAGCGCTAAGAATATGGACCGTGATTAGAATCTAACCAACACAAAGAAGATTCATAGATCACAATAGCAACGCTAATAACATACATAGGATATTTGTAAACAGTGAAAGTTTGACATGCTATTGTCTGGTATACTTTTCACTTTTTTCCATCATCGCTGTTTAAGTTTATCTGTTAACCACCCAGATAACAAAATAGTAAATTGTAACGTGTATATCGTTCATTTAAAATATGTATTTAGTAAAATGTTTTTGTTATGAGTGATCAATAATAATAATATTATATATATATATATACACCAGAAATAAATTATTTAAATTTGGTCATATATAAAACTGCTGTTTCTTTTACCGTCAAGTATGCTTACAATGTTGTACTATATAGTACAAATTATTAATAAATCAGCATTACCACAAACTCCAAGCATTTAAAGTAGTTTTAAGATTTAAGACAGAAAGCCTGAATAAGTAATACACGCAGAGAAAGCAAACCATTATTTATGGGTGGGATATGTGTGTGTGTGTTTTCTTATAGCAAAGCCACATCAAGCTATCTGTTGAATCCACCGAGGGAAATCGAACCCCTGATTTTAGCGTTGTAAATCTGTAGACTTACCGCTGTATCAGTGGGAGACTTGTGAGTGGTGAAGTCCTGTAAGTTTCAGAATAAAAAAAATTTTTTTTTAGAATGTCTAAATTAAATGTTAGACATTTAATACGTAATTTCAAATAAAAATATTGTGTTTATTTTAAGTATTCATGAATCCGACTACTGTTTCTACGCTCTGTGTTTTATTCTGTGTTATGCGTCATGGATTTTATCATATTGTATTACGACATAAAGTTCTTAGAACACAAGCCTGGGCTTTAGAAACACAACACGTGCTTGATGCCTGAAAACCTACAGTTTTGGTTGGACAGTTCATTGATCAAATTACTGTACGTAAACTAAAGATGATAAGTAAGCTTCGTTACAAAACGCCTGCAGGAACACAGCATTGGGTTGGTGGCTGTTCCAATTAAAGAAACGGTTTGATTGGAATCTCCTGAGACATAAACGGGTAAGAAAAAAGCCACTAAAGAGGAAAATGGTGAAATTGGTAACCCTGAACAATTCATATTGTTAGAAAGGTAGGGAAAACACAAGTAATCTGAAACATGATATTGGATGAGTTATACAAGTAAAGTGAAAAAAGTGAAACACTGAAAATGTATAATATATTTTATTCTATCAACGAATTCAAATACTTTCTGAAACAACTTGAAATTATTAAATATAATAGATGCTTGTGTCATCTCATTAAATAGACCAAACATTGTATTGTTTTAGTGTAAGTGACTTCAGATTAATGTTGTCTTTCAATGATTAAAATAATATTTAAAACCTGCCACGTCCCCTCTAGTACAGCGGTAAGTCTACAGATTTACAACGATAAAATTAGGTGTTCGATTCCTCTCGGTGGTCTAAGCAGATAGCCCGATGTAGCTTTGTTATAAGAAAAACACACATACAAGCACAGTACCATCTCAATTATATTTGACAAATATCTCTAAACGAAACGTGTTTCATATTCTAGAACTCATGAGTAAGAGGTTGGCTCGAAAATGCAATTTTAATGAATTAAATATCTCAGTATCTACATGTGTTGGTGACGTGGACAAAATATGATAGTTTTATTTTGCCAGATTACTTACAAATACATTCACATGAAACTAGATTTCATAAAACTAATTATATTTAGTAAATCATGTAACGAAAAGTTCAAAAAATAGATGTTAACAATATATTTACAATAAGAAGTTAGACAATTAGAACAGTCTAGAAATGCTCCGAAGCCCATTCTCACGCACAATGTGCACTTCATAGAAATGCTCCGAAGCCCATTCTCACGCACAATGTGCACTTCATAGAAATGCTCCGAAGCCCATTCTCACGCACAATGTGCACTTCATTAATATCATACGTAATTGTGAAATTACATTTAGCTGTAACTTTTCTCACGTATTAACGTTTTACCTTTTACTTTTTTATGTATATGATGGTATATTTCTTTTGCTTCTAGTTAAGCTCAAAGCAACACAATAGGCTATCTGTGCTTTACCCACCACTGGTATCGAAACCCGGTTTCTAGTGTTATAAGTCCACATGCATGCCGCTATGTCATTGGAAGGTATAATGTGTGTGTGTATTTCCTTATAGCAAAGCCACATCGGGCTATCTGCTGAGCCCACCGAGGGGAATCGAACCCCTGATTTTAGCGTTGTAAATCCGGAGACTTACTGCTGTACTAGCGGGGGGCTCACTGGAAGGAGAGGGTGCTGTGACAGAGCTTAATGTTTCCATTCTGGTATGCCGGGTTCGAATCAAGGTAATACCATAAAATATTCCTTTTCTCTCTAACTACACGCACACACAATTTAAGCTATTTGAGCATTATAAGAGTGACAGTCATTCCCTTAGCATTGGTGATGAATGGTATAGTCAGTAATTCGAGACCAATGACTACGGCAGATAATCTTAGCACCTTTATCGTAGCTACAAAACATAAAAAGATGTTTAAACCTTATTTCCTTTATTACATCTTCATAAGTTCAAAAGTTACGGTAAAAATAGGTGTAAGATGACGTACCTATTTTATGTTTTGTTTACCTATAGCTAAATTCAAATGAAGTTTGATACTAAGTTCAAGCTATGTAACTACCTCAGAGGAAAACGTGCTTGGAAACGCTATCATTTCTGTTACTTGAAAAAAAAAAAACTAATACAGACAGTTATAAATACAAATCAAGTGGGTAACTCATTTCAAATAAATCAGTGTGTTATCTTTCTACTCCCGTCATGTTTTATTTGTTAATTTGGAAGACGCGCTCTTCTTTTATAGTGAAGACAATATTTGTAGAACACGTCAGCTGTTTTCAAACAGGATATTCCATTTCGTATTTTATTTGACTTACAACGAAGAGGTTTCAGATTTATTCTTCGTGAGGTCTGCCATGTACGTGTTAGGTTTTGACATATTGAGCCATTTGTTACTCATCCGCTGCACTCAGTGGGGAAGAAACGCAATAAACAAACAAGCTAACAAAAAAAGACAATTACGTTTAGATCATTTATCTTGGTTTCCGATTCTGTAACGCAGCGCTACAAGAACCTTTTGTCTTACAAACTAAAATCTCATGCCGCTTCATGGGTCTTTCTCCGCATCAGCATTTCTCCCATCATGCGATACCCCAGAAAATAGGAGTCTATAGTTTCAATCAGTTTTTCGTCCTTAATAAAGAACTACAGATTTCTCCTCGTGTCGGCTGTTTCCTTTCATGCTCTATTGCATACAGAAATGCGAAAGCCAAAATTGAATAAAAGTGAAACTTTAAAAATTACGTATGTGTTTCTATGCGCGTGTTTTAGGAAAGTAAAATACAGTGGCTGCATTATAGTAAAAGAAAAATAGAACATATATAGATATATTTATAAGAACTTTTAAGTGTTTCTTTCGGGACTTCAAGGGGATAAAAATGAAATGCGTTTAAAAGTCATCTCAATTTTTATTTTCAAAGTGTTGATTAAATTTTCTGAGGTGTATTTTTAAGAGAAAAATTGATATTAAATCAATGACTAAGATATTTTACAATTGGAACCTGTCATATACGTTTTCTTTTGTAGAACTTGCTTGAGAAATTAAATTAGAACAATAAATGCATCTACTTTAATGGATTATCTCACGTGTATATCAGAGTGAAAGTAAGGAAATTTTTTGTCACATTACTAAGTTAAAGTTATGAAACTGTGTAACTAGATAATATTTCAAAACCAAAGTAAGATATAAGTAAGAAGCAAAATTCCCTTTCAAGAGAAACTTCGAAAAATCAGGATAACGCACGCCTTATTTTCTCTCCATCAGCTCGCTGTATCCAATCTAGAGGTCATTAAAACCGACCAAAATATTAAACACGACCTAGGGAGTCTCTTAAACCGACTGAGCGTTTTGCACTACCTCTCTAGAGTAAAGAATTCTCTCAGACGTAAAAGTTTGTACCCGAGCCTTAATTACTAAAGTTGCCAAAGAGGATAAACCTGACTCTAGGGGTGTTTTAGTAATGCTTAGATTTTTAGATTACTTCTGAGAAAATTGATTGTATTTCCTTCCGGGTATAAAGTTGAACACAAGCATTGTCTACAAGTTAATAACAAATGGCTAATTGTTAATACACGGCTTATTACAATGAACACTTTGGATGAGCTCTCAAAAATGAAAGGATATATTCATTTTTTTTCTGTTTGTGTATCCTTTTTCCCATGTCCTCAAGTATTGTTCATTAACACTATGTAACACAAATTTTGTTACTGGATAGTATGTGTTATTTCTTAATTGCTTATGTTGTAAAAGTACAGAAAATGGTCATTATTCCCTTCAAACTTTGCTTTTGTGACCTGGATAATGAAATTTAGAAATTAACCTATTTTCTATGTAAAAACGTGCAAATTTGCACATTTGCATTTACATAAGGTCTGAATAAAACAACATATGAATCAAGATTTACATGTATTTATACTAAAGTTATACAAAAATGTTTAGATGTGAGTAGTTTTACGAGATTTGTGACTGTGATATA
The DNA here is from genome assembly GCF_004210375.1 of Tachypleus tridentatus. Lineage (NCBI taxonomy): Eukaryota > Metazoa > Arthropoda > Merostomata > Xiphosura > Limulidae > Tachypleus > Tachypleus tridentatus. Next base: position 94,245,185 of record NC_134828.1, read on the forward strand.
AACCATTTTCACGTATCAGCCCCCAAATATAGTCACCCGTCATGTTTTCGTTATGCGCTCCCAGGTCACAAAAGCAAAGTTTGAAGAGAAAAACAGGCATTTTTCATTTACTTTAGGCATAAGGAATTGAGAAATAACACTTTCTGCCCAGGAACAAGAAAAAGTAACAATTTTGTTACATAGTGTTTGTTACCTTCAATCGCTGCAGTGGGAATGTTACGTAGAAAAACCACTTTAGAATGTTTCATTGTAATGTGTATGAAACTACATGAATACAAATAGCGATACGTATAATTCATATGTTTGTCTTTAATATTGCATAAAATCAGAAAATACTGTCCATCATTATTTTTGTAATATCTTAAGATGCGCTCAGTCGGTTATTAATATAGCATATCCTCCACGTATGAAATTGAATCATCGATTTTTGTATAGAGATGTTTAATATTGAATTTACATGTGAACTTATTATAACTGCAAATGTAAAACCTAACTACATTCTTCCCTAGGCCCGGCATGGCCAGGTGGTTAAGGCACTCCACTCATAATCCGAGGGTCGCGGGTTTAAATACCCATTACACCAAACATGCCCGCCCTTTCAGCCGTGGGGACGTTATAATGTAACGGTCATTCCCACTATTCGCTGGTGAAAGAGTAGCCTAAGAGTTGGCAGTGGGTGGTGATGACTAGCTGCCTTCCCTCTAGTCTCACACTGCTAAATTAGGGACGGCTAGCGCAGATGGCCCTCGTGTAGCTTTACGCGAAATTCAAAAACCAAATTCTCACTGACTCAATTGTAAGTTTTGGAATTTATAGGTTTAAGAAAGGGATTCTATATAAAAATGACGATTAACATTGTCAATCCAGTGCTAATTTTAATTCAAGAATATGGGATTCTATATAAACAAGACGTTTAACATAGTCAATCCAATGCTAATTTTAATTCAAGAATATAGGATTCTATATAAACAAGACGTTTAACAAAGCCAATCCAGTACTAATTTTAATTCAAGAATATGGGATTCTATATAAACAAGACGTTTAACATAGTCAATCCAATGCTAATTTTAATTCAAGAATATGGGATTCTATATAAACAAGACGTTTAACATAGCCAATCCAGTACTAATTTTAATTCAAGAATATGGGATTCTATATAGACAAGACGTTTAACATAGCCAATCCAGTACTAATTTTAATTCAAGAATATGGGATACTATATAAACATGACGATTAACGTAGTCAATCCAGTACTAATTTTAATTCAAGAATATGGGATTCTATATAAACAAGACGTTTAACATAGCCAATCCAGTACTAATTTTAATTCAAGAATATGGGATACTATATAAACAAGACGTTTAACATAGTCAATCCAATGCTAATTTTAATTCAAGAATATGGTATTCTATACAAACATGACGTTTAACGTAGTCAATCGCACCATCCAGTTAACAAAAGGAATTTCAGTAGCGATGTCCTTGACCGGTTCACATCCCTTTTAATAATAGTCTTATATTAGAGATGTTTTTGATTAAACATAAGGTTTTAACCCTAACAGACGAGGTGTTTGAGCTCAAAAGACTAAATACTAAACTCTTGTTCGTGTTTTCCTTTATATATTATAAACATACACGTTTTTTATAAAAAGAAATATTCATATATTTTCTTTATACAGCAGATATCTGCATGTTATTTACATAATAAAACAATACACTGTTATGTTAACAACCTAACATATCCTGAACTATTACCACGAATTGTGGAAGTAAAATGTGATTTTTATGACACGGTTTGTGTCATTAGTTAATTTGGAATATTTTATAATATTATTTCTCCTTTACAAAATAATCTTTCATTTAGGCTATTTCACCATTGAAATATAAATATTTAATATATATTCATATATATATAGATATATATATGAACTTCAGACTGCTTAAAAGCTGTTTAAAAGGTATTCTATTCAAATTACAATTAGAAATGTGTAACGATAGCTTAGAAATAAAATATGGTACAAATGTCTAGCCATGTGTTTCAGTATTAGCTAAATCTCAAATACAGCACATCTGACTTCAGACTGTATATCTTCATGTTGTTAAAACTACTAAGTTTATTAACGCTTATTTATTTGCTTAATATCTTAACTCAGAATCAGGCACAATATTTTACTGTTTCTCAATATTAATTCTACAATACTCTAACATTACAAAAAATAAACAGTAATAAAATATCGCAAGATTTTCATTGTAAACAACTAGGAAAGTTTCTGCTTATCAGATAAACAGTGTACGTGTATATAAACCCACTTGAAGTAAAAATAAGGCCCCGGCATGGCCAGGTTCTTCAGACGCTCGACTCGTAATCCGAGAGTCGCGGGTTTCAATTCCCGTCATACCAAACAAGCTCACCCATTTAGCTGTGGGTGCGTTATAATGTGACGGTCAATCCCACTACATAATGGTAAAAGAGTAGCACAAGAGTTAGATAGGGATGGTGATGACTTCCCTCTAGTCTTACACCACTAAATTATGGACGGCTAGCACAGATAGCCCTCGTGTAGCTTTGCGCGAAATTAAAATCAAACAAGTAAAAATGTATTCTCAAGACGGCTCATATGAGCATTAGCACTTTAATTGAAATAAAGCACAAAACAACATTTCGACCTTCTTAGATCATCTTCAGGTTTGGTTAACAAACCAGGTTATTTTAATCTACTTTTTATCAACTTAAGTAGTCGTATCATGGACTCTTGTTTGTACATCGTGAGTATACCTAAGTTACAGAAAACAGAAAGTAGTTCCAACTTTGTTTTACTCTACTTCTGAGGTCCCCGCGCTGGAACAGCGGTAAGTCGACGGATTTAGAACGCGAAAATTAGGGGTTGGATTCCCCTTGGTGGACTCAACACATAACCCGATGTTTCTTTGCTATAACCAAAACACGCCCTTTACGTTTGTGTAATAGTATAGTTAAATGTTTACCTTTTATGTAGTGATATGATTAATTATTCTCGTTTGGTGTAGTAATATAAGTAATAACATCCCTACGGCTGAGAGGGTGAGCATGTTTGGTGTGATGGAGGTTCGATCCTCCGCCCCTGGCCATAGGTATTTGGAGAGATCTACCTATCAGAAGAGTATTTTGGTCATTATTCCTAAAACAACAATGCATGAACTATTTATCTAGGAAGTTGTTCCGCAAGTAAAAATAGTTATGTTATTGCCTCCAGGTGTTGCTAAATCCATACACAAATTATTTCGATTAAAATAAAAATTGTTTTTTAATTAACTTTAAATTTGGTTGTTTTTTTTCTAAATTTATTATTAAATTTTTTAAATTCTTCCAGTATCACTACAAATTGCGATAGAAAAAAAAATCATCTCTATAGACAACCTAGATAATACTAAACAGTATAACCGTACGAGAGTTACTAAACGTCTCTGTTGGCACAATAGTAATCTTAGATATCTGAACACGCGTTGTTAAAATTTAAAAAAATCATTGTTGATAAACATAAAATTATACAATGATTTATTTAAGTCATGCGGAGTTACTATTTTATTTTCTTGCGTTTCAAGCCTTTGGAACAAATCGGCTGAGCCATCGGGATGATACACCCAATAAATAACGGAACTAACCATCACATTATAACATCCTAATAGATTAATAGGTGAGCCTACAACCCACAAATTCCAAGTCAAGTCCCCTGACCATCCCTCAGCGCGAGGCCTTTGTATAAAGACAGAAATCTGTATACAGATGAAAAATGTCACTCGGTAAAATTAAAATATTTTCATAAATCGAAAGACGTGAAACATTACGATAAAATTTTTCACGGGCCACGAAAAAGAAATAGACATTGGAATTTAAAAGATTAAAATAAGCTAATACTTCGTTTTATTAAAAAGTTAAATTGAAAATTGTTCGAAGAGCACAATCATTTGGTTCGAGCAGAATACTAATTTAATAAGAAAACTGAAAAAAATGCAAATTTGAAGATTAAGGTGACATTCAAAATCTTTTTTTTTAACAATATAAAACGTTTCAATTTATTAGTTCTATATTTCAATTTCTTTTGTCCTTTTTTTTATAAATTTTTTTTTCTTGTGAAAATGTTACCTCAAAATTTTACGTCACTCAAAACCTATTGTTTTGAATTTCGCGCAAAGCTACTCGAGGGCTATCTGCGCTAGCAGTGTAAGACTAGAGGGAAGGCAGCTAGTCATCATCACCCATCGCCAATTCTTTTACCAACGAATAGTGGGATTGACCATCGCTTATAACGCCCCCACGGCTGAAAGGGCGAGCATGTTTGGTGCGACGGGGATTCGAACCCGCGACCATCATATTACGAGTCGAACGCCTTAACCCACCCGACCATGCCGGGCCTCGTAACCTAAACATGAACTATCAAAGACTGATCTAAATAATATTTTACTAGTAAGTTATATTATAATCGTAGTTTCAACTCGTACTTTTGTTAGCGCTTTAAATATATACACCAGAAAATGTTTCTGATATAAAAACAATTACAATTATTTTAATTACATTCTAATTAACATTTTACTGTACAAGATTTAGTTTATATTTGTTATAAGAATGAAACAGTAGAAGTTATATTATTTATAAACTAAAATTTATTAAGATACAAATATTTATAATATCAAGTTGTTAACTTTTATCAAAAAGCAATGTTCTGTGGTGACACAGTGGCAAACTTGAATGCTTACAGCTCTAGAATTCGGTGTTCGATTCTTAACGAGAACGTAAAGCAGAAATATTATTGTAGAGTGCCACACTATAAAACAACTAAGGCTCACAATGAATATCACTTGGTTCATGTTTCATCATAAAATCATGTGTTTTTTTGTCACGAAGACATATCAAAAACATTAAGAGCTAACAAGATGAACAATATAAAAAAACTGTCTTATTACAAAAAAAAACTCTGAAAAGAAACCATTTACAAAAACAATGTCATACTTGTATTTCTGGAAGAATGTTATTTATTAAATAAATTATAAGGAAACGTTATCCAATAACGATAAAAAAACATTAATGATGAGATAGATGCCTTCAGTATTGTAAATAATTTCTTTCATCATCACAATAATAACACTCAAAAAGTAAAAAAAAAAACTGACGTATTAGGACAACAAATGTACTTTTCTGATATAACACGAATTTAACTCATATGTATACATATATTACTAGAATCAATAACACTCAGAGATAAAACTAGATTTCCTTTCCCACTGTTATTTACTTCCTTTGCTTTTCACAGCTTATTTCTCTTTCTCTCATCTCTTGGATTTTTTCTCTTTCGTTGGTTGAACTCCTGTCTTTTATATACGTTTCTCAAACCCATTCCAAACGGTTTCTTTCTTTCTGACCTTCACGTCTATTTCCCTTATATTGTATTACAATATATTATAATTGGAGGATCATTGGTTCGAATCTCCGTCGTACCAAACATGCTCATCTTCTCAGGCGTGGGGGTTTTATAATGTGAGGGTCAATCCAACTATTCATTGGTAAAAGAGTAGCCCAAGAGATGGCGGTGGGTGGTGATGACTAGCTGCCTTCCCTCTAGTCTTACACTGCTAAATTAGGGACGGCTAGCACAGATAGCCCTCAAGTAGCTTTGTGCGAAAATCAAATAAACAAACACAATGATTTTTTACAGATTGTGTGCCCTTGTTTGAACAAAAACAATACTACGATTAAATTATAAACTTAAAACACGAAAACAGAAGAAACACTATGAGTTTCATACAAACTTACACTCATTTCTCTCTATATTTACCTCTCAATATCAATTTCAGGTTGGCTGTTATGAAATAAAGTGGAAAAAATAGAAAAAATCATCCATTTTGAATCTTTGCATGCATACATGCGCAATATTCTGAGTATTATGTCTTAGCCTTAATATTGTGCTATTCCCTGTCATTTTAATTTTCAAACTTATTATTCAACGAAAAAAAAAACGTTCAGCTAGAAGCCAGTTATAATAAACTTGTCTCATAAATGTACTAAGGACTTTAAATGGTTCGTGTGCAAATTTCACTCAGAGTTATTTAAAGAAAAACGAGATGTCATCAGAGCATTCTTTGTGCCACAAACAGGCGTGTTTGTCAATCAGACTATGTGACGTTGCCAGAAGTATGACTCAGTGACTGATGTAAACTCTCTAGAAATACGATCTGACAATTTTTTTCCCCGCGAGTGGCACGGGCACCCTCTTGGGAACTTATTAATATTCAACATTCCCAATCTTCTATATGTATTTGTGGTGGTGGTGGAGAGGGTGCGGGGGGTAGGAAACAGAGTGACGATCCATTTCTTTTCCCTGCAGGCTGTGATGACCGCTTCCCTTGATGTCGCTGGCTCTGTTGTTAGTTCTTAGGCTAATAAAACGCTGTGAGAATGAATGACGTTCTGCAGCAGGCGGAACAATAGCATCGTACAAATTGTTCAGATTAATAACACATCTACTTAATAAAACGTCACGTCTTTAGCCGGAGGTTGACAGGAAGGAAGGAAAACTACCTCCATCAACTTTCGCTGTCACCTACTCCGCCTAGCTACGAGTCTCACCACAAAAGACTTCTATATAACCTTAATATTTGAAGTTCCTCTCAGTCTTATAATACATTTAATTTTTTTTATCTTGAGAATATTATTTTAATAGACCTTAAGATTAACGTTAATTTTAAGCAGTCTCTCTCTCGACATATCTATATGTATGCAATATTGAGTGATGTTTAATAACATATCTTATGTATTATTTAATTTTTTTTTGTTAAGATAAAACACACGGAACTTTAAAGCGGTCAAATAGAAACATTTAAGGCCATAGAATAGTGATATTTCGTTTTTGTCCTTCGAATTATCAGCAAAGAGGCGAGTTTTTCTCAATTTTAATTAATAAATTAATTAAGTTTCGATCAGACTAAAATATATACTTGGACCCTATCTGAGAAAGCAACATGTCAATCAGAATAGCTAATTAAGTACACACGTCATTCTTTTCTACATATAAATGACACACGTAGTTTCATCAGGTGTCTCTCGTCACAGTTTAAGTTATTTTCAACTATGTTGTTTAGTTATTCGCTTGTTCGTTATCTGTTTACAGAACTTGTTATTTCATATCAAACTATTTTGTTTGATTTGATTTTTGATACCACGTCTATATTTGATACCACTTTCTTCTAAACTGGCTTTTTTATCTTAACATATATGATGTTTTCATCAAATTTATATCAAGCAGTACGTTCTTTCATGAGATCATACACTAGTCATATAATACACAGATGTATGACACGAATATAACTATGACTTCTACTCCTTTAAAGCTCCAATGTTCAACTACTTTTCATGTCTTTAAATCATGTGAGTCACACTTTGCCCAAAAATCTTACAGGTTGGTGTAAAATATCCTGCATGTGTGTGTGTGCTTTCCGTTTATCAAAATAATACATTTCTTAGGTTTTTTCTGTTTCTCTACTCCCATTTTATGGTTTTACAACAATATTAAAATAACTTGATGTAATGATGTTGTAAAGTTATGACAATTTTTTAGGTTATTTTTTAATATTGGCCCTGCACGGCCAGGTGGGTTAAGGCGTTCGACTCGTAATCTCAGGGTCGCGGGTTCGAATCCCAGTCACACCAAACATGCTCGCCCTTTCAGCCGTAGGGCGTTAAAATGCGACGTTGGTAAAAGAGTAGCACAAGAGTTGGCGGTGAGTGGTGATAACTAGCTGCCTTACTCTGATTTTACAATTTCAAATTAAAGACGGCTAGTGCAGATAGCCCTCGTGTAGCTATGCACAAAATTCAAACCAAAACTTTAACTTTAAATATTACAATAACAAACTGCGGTTGTCTTTCAATATTACAATAACTAACTGTGGTTATCTTTCAATATTACAATAACTAACTGCGGTTATCTTTCAATATTAAAATAACTAACTGTGGTTATCTTTCAATATTACAATAACTAACTGTGGTTGTCTTTCAATATTACAATAACTAACTGTGGTTATCTTTCAATATTACAATAACTAACTGTGGTTATCTTTCAATATTACAATAACAAACTGCGGTTGTCTTTCAATATTACAATAACTAAGTATTGTTATATTTCAATATTACAATAACTAAGTATGGTTATCTTTCAATATTACAATAACTAACTGCGGTTGTCTTTCAATATTACAATAACTAACTGTGGTTATCTTTCAATATTACAATAACTAACTGCGGTTATCTTTCAATATTAAAATAACTAACTGTGGTTATCTTTCAATATTACAATAACTAACTGTGGTTATCTTTCAATATTACAATAACAAACTGCGGTTGTCTTTCAATATTACAATAACTAAGTGTGGTTATATTTCAATATTACAATAACTAAGTATGGTTATCTTTCAATATTACAATAACTAACTGCGGTTGTCTTTCAATATTACAATAACTATCTGTGGTTATCTTTCAATATTACAATAACTAAGTGTGGTTATCTTTCAATAGTACAATGATTAACTGCGGTTATCTTTCAATATTACAATAACTAACTGTGGTTATCTTTCAATATTACAATAACTAACTGTGGTTATCTTTCAATATTACAATAACTAACTGTGGTTGTCTTTCAATATTAGAATAACTAAGTGTGGTTATCTTTCAATATTACAATAGCTAACTGTGGTTATCTTTCAATATTACAATAACTATCTGCGGTTGTCTTTCAATATTACAATAACTAACTGTGGTTATCTTTCAATATTACAATAACTAACTGCGGTTATCTTTCAATATTACAATAATTAACTGTGGTTGTCTTTCAATATTACAATAACTAACTGTGGTTGTCTTTCAATATTACAATAACAAACTGTGGTTATCTTTCAATATTACAATAACAAACTGCGGTTGTCTTTCAATATTACAATAACTAACTGTGGTTGTCTTTCAATATTACAATAACAAACTTCGGTTGTCTTTCAATATTACAATAACTAACTGTGGTTATCTTTCAATATTACAATAACTAAGTGTGGTTATCTTTCAATATTACAATAACTTACTGCGGTTATCTTTCAATATTACAATAACTAACTGTGGTTATCTTTCAATATTACAATAACTAACTGTGGTTATCTTTCAATATTACAATAACTAACTGTGGTTGTCTTTCAATATTACAATAACAAACTGTGGTTATCTTTCAATATTACAATAACTAACTGTGGTTATCTTTCAATATTACAATAACTAAATGCGGTTGTCTTTCAATATTACAATAACAAACTGCGGTTGTCTTTCAATATTACAATAACTAAGTGTGGCTATCTTTGGATATTACAATAACTAACTGTGGTTATCTTTCAATATTACAATAACTAACTGTGGTTATCTTTCAATATTACAATAACAAACTGCGGTTGTCTTTCAATATTACAATAACTAAGTGTGGTTATCTTTCAATATTACAATAACTAACTGAGGTTGTCTTATTACAATAACTATCTGTGGTTATCTTTTAATATTACAATAACTAAGTGTGGTTATCTTTCAATATTACAATAACAAACTGCGGTTGTCTTTCAATATTACAATAACTAAGTGTGGTTATCTTTCAATATTACAATAACAAACTGCGGTTGTCTTTCAATATTACAATAATTAACTGCGGTTATCTTTCAATATTACAATAACTAACTGTGGTTATCTTTCAATATTACAATAACTAACTGTGGTTGTCATTCAATATTACAATAACTATCTGTGGTTATCTTTCAATATTACAATAACTAACTGCGGTTATTTTTCAATATTACAATAACTAACTGTGGTTATCTTTCAATATTACAATAGCTAAGTGTGGTTATCTTTCAATATTACAATAACTAACTGCGGTTATTTTTCAATATTACAATAACTAACTGTGGTTGTCTTTCAATATTACAATAACTAACTGTGGTTATCTTTCAATATTACAATAACAAACTTCGGTTGTCTTTCAATATTACAATAACTAACTGTGGTTATCTTTCAATATTACAATAACTAACTGTGGTTATCTTTCAATATTACAATAACTAACTGTGGTTGTCTTTCAATATTACATTAACTAACTGTGGTTGTCTTTCAATATTACAATAACTAACTGTTGTTATCTTTCAATATTACATTAACTAAGTGTGGTTATCTTTCAATATTACAATAACTATCTGTGGTTATCTTTCAATATTACAATAACTAAGTGTGGTTATCTTTCAATATTACAATAACTAACTGCGGTTATCTTGCAATATTACAATAACTAACTGTGGTTATCTTTAAATATTACAATAGCTAAGTGTGGTTATCTTTCAATATTACAATAACTAACTGCGGTTATTTTTCAATATTACAATAACTAACTGTGGTTGTCTTTCAATATTACAATAAATAACTGTGGTTATCTTTCAATATTACAATAACTAACTGTGGTTATCTTTCAATATTACAATAACTAACTGCGGTTATCTTTCAATATTACAATAACTAACTGTGGTTATCTTTCAATATTACAATAGCTAAGTGTGGTTATCTTTCAATATTACAATAACTAACTGCGGTTATTTTTCAATATTACAATAACTAACTGTGGTTGTCTTTCAATATTACAATAACTAACTGTGGTTATCTTTCAATATTACAATAACTAAGTGTGGTTATCTTTCAATATTACAATAACTAACTGTGGTTGTCTTTCAATATTACAATAACTAACTTTGGTTGTCTTTCAATATTACAATAACAAACTGGGGTTATCTTTCAATATTACAATAACTAAGTGTGGTTATCTTTCAATATTACAATAACTAACTGTGGTTGTCTTTCAATATTACAATAACTAACTTTGGTTGTCTTTCAATATTACAATAACAAACTGCGGTTGTCTTTCAATATTACAATAGTTAACTGTGGTTATCTTTCAATATTACAATAACTAAGTGTGGTTATCTTTCAATATTACAATAACTTACTGCGGTTATCTTTTAATATTACAATAACTAACTGTGGTTATCTTTCAATATTACAATAACTAACTGTGGTTGTCTTTCAATATTACAATAACAAACTGTGGTTATCTTTCAATATTACAATAACTAACTGTGGTTATCTTTCAATATTACAATAACTAACTGTGGTTATCTTTCAATATTACAATAACTAACTGTGGTTATCTTTCAATATTACAATAACTAACTGTGGTTATCTTTCAATATTACAATAACAAACTGTGGTTATCTTTCAATATTACAATAACTAACTGTGGTTATCTTTCAATATTACAATAGTTAACTGTGGTTATCTTTCAATATTACAATAACTAACTGTGGTTATCTTTCAATATTACAATAACTAACTGTGGTTATCTTTCAATATTACAATAAAGATTGTCTTGAAAATTAAATCCGAATATTCCTTCTAATATTCTCTTTATTTTTCAAACGGTTTAGAATAAGGAGATTTCTATGGATGTTAGAATAAGGAGATTTCTGTGGATGTTACAATAAGGAGATTTCTGTGGATGTTAGAATAATGAGATTTCTATGGATGTTTTTCTTTTTGTTGTTGTTTTGAATTAAGCAGAAAGCTACACAATGGGCTATCTGTGCTCTGCCCATCACACGTATCGAAACCCAATTTTTAGCGTTGTAAGTCCGCAGACATTCCGCTGATCCCCTGGAGAGCCTCTATGGATGAATAAGCGTTAGCTAGGCCTTTACAAAAAAAAGTGGTCCAACTGAATTATTTCTATTTGGCTAATTTTGGTAAGTCACTCTTCTGTTCTGGATAGGTTTAGGTTTTGAGAACACCTTCTGGTTGTCGCTACAAACGCAAACACTCACACACAAAGAAAGAACAAAAAAAACAGGAAAAAACCTAGAATGAAATACGTTTTCGAAGCCGAGACCATTCGAGCTCTTCACCACTTGAACTACATGGTTAACTAACTCATAAGACGCCACACAGTGACACGGAGGTATGTCTGCGAATTCACACCACTAAAAACTGGGTTTCAATACCTATAGTGGGCAGAGCGTGGATAGACAATTGTGTAGTTTTGTGTTTAATTCCACATATATAAACAGGTATTCAAAAGGCATTTTTTTCAACGACGTAAACTAACACTACGTTTTCTGTGAAGAGAAAAAAAGTGACTGTTTTCGGGCCTAATCTCAGAAACAGCCAAAGACTTAAACACCATATTTTATCCTGTTACGTAACCCACTTTTGTGAATTCCTCAGAAGTATAACTCTGACTCTCAACCGCTTGTGTACCAGACAAGTAACTATTCTACCAACTGAGTTGGAGACTTGAACCTTAATATCACAACATAATAGGTCTGAAGACTTGTATTGGTTAAAACCAGTTTTCGATACCTGTGGTGAATACAGTAAAGACACCCAGTAGTATAGCATTGTGCTTAACTACTAACAAACTAGAGGGTTAATTCACCAGTGAGAGCTTAAGTATTGTATAAACAATGTGCAGTAAACAGTTCATATAAAGTATAGCTTTATCGATAGCGCTGTTTCTCATGAAACTACATAAAATGCTAATATCACAACAAAAACAATCTACAGTAGAATATCTGATAAAATGGCACTGCATAAACAGCATAAATATGTAGAATACTATCACAACTAAAACTGTGTTTGAATTTACCAATGAAAACACTTTAAGAGTGACGAATTTAACATCCGATTTTAATACAAGATAGTTAATACGAAATAAGTTGACAGTCTTCCATTATTTGAACTTCAAGTCAAAGGATTATAACCGTACGTTTAGATTTATCTCTGATAATTTCAAATAAACACATACAGTAAGACTGTTATTCTAAAGTCGAGGATAATCGATATTGGCATTTATTTCTTTATTTGTTTTGTAAGTTTGTTTGTTTGGAAATTTCGCACAAAGCTACTCGAGGGCTATCTGTGCTAGCCGTCCCTAATTTAGCAGTGTAAGACTAGAAGGAAGGCAGCTAGTCATCACCACCCACCGCGAACCCGCGACCCTCAGATTAGTCGCACGCCTTACGCGCTAGGCCATGCCGGGGCCTTGTTTTGTAAGAATCAAACAGAAAAGCAATTGAAGACTAGAAGGTTTGTGAAGTGAGTGTTGCCATCTGTTGGTAATATAATTAAATAATATAAGAAAATATTTAAATAAAGTTCAACAACTTGAAACTGATAACTAAAACTTGTATTGACTTATAGTACATATTTGAGTAATAATTTTTTCATTCAACCATATTAACAAAATATTATTTTATATTTGTCTTAATTAACGAACTCGGTGTGTATAACCAATAACTTATGAAAAATACACTTTCAATGTATTATTACTTTTACTTATTTATATATACGACTAAAGCGGAAAGTGTTAATTAATGCTTGAATTTGACACACTAATCAAGTTCGTTCCGAATTTGGAAACTGTTATTCAGAAACTGACAAGAAAACTGCGTATTTATCCTAAATATCTTAGTTAAAATAAAGACATTTTCCAGGAGTAAAAGGAAAAAAAAAGCGACTATACTGCGCATTTCTTTATAAAATTGATGTTTTAGTTTAAATTACAATTTTTTGTTTGTTTCTTTTCGATAGCTACACGAGGGCTATCTGCGCTGGCCGTCCATAATTTTGCAGTGTAAGACTAGAGAAAAGGAAGCTAATTATCACCACTCGCCTCCAACTCTTGGGCTACCCTTTTACCAAGAATAGTGGGATTAACCGTAACATTATAAAGCCCCCACGGCTGATAGGGCGAGCATGTTTGTTGCGACAGGGATTCGAACCCCCCGAATCTCAGATTACGAGTCGAATGCATTATCCAACCTGGCCATGCTGGGCCGAAAGTTATATAATGGGCTCTCGGTGATCTGTCCGTCACGAATTTCGAAACTCGGTTTCTTGCTGTGGGAGTTCGTAGACATATAGCTGTGCCACTGGGGAGCTTAAATCACAAATAATACCCATAACTAAATGTAAAAAATTGAAGAATCATCTTACTTTAATAGTTTTGGGCTTTTTTTTTTCTAAATACTTGAAGCATCTCAATGACCCTGCAGTATGTCTATGGACTTCCAGTACTAAAAATCGAGGTTTAATATCCGCGATGGTTAAAGCACAGTATATTCCACTGTACAGCTTTGTGCTTAATTAAAAAAAAGCGAAAAAATTAAAACAATGCACTCTGGTGTCAGAACCTTTCTTTTCTTTTTTTGCATTTTTATTTTTTTATTTTTTAAAAACAAATAAAATATATTTCTATATGTGTGTTAAAAAAATATATAAATAAAAATGGTGATAGTCTTGTGTTTCATTATTTATTAAACTCGTGGGGAACAAGCTTGACCCACAACCAGGTGAGCTTCAAGTCTAGTTTATAACAAAAATTCTATGTTTTCTTTATTTGTCAATAGATGGCGAATCTTCATTTTAAGAGGCATATACGCGCGATTTACTACGTTGGTTTCAAGTCTTTTATATAAAGTCTAAAATTCTTGACTCTATTGTTGTTACTTCATACCGCTTTTAGTAATCATTAACACGTCTTAACGCTTAAAGGTTTTTATGTTGTTCTCTACGTTACGCACTGCTGGCAGAAATTGAAAGCACATATTTTAAGTCAAGAATGCATATACATGGCATTTTTCGGCACTAAAAAGCTTTAAAATATTAAGTACTATAAACAGTTTTCCCAAACTTATTGTATGAATTGTATGCAAACATTAAGAGAGTTATCTTTTTCCTTCACATTTCACAATGTCAGCACTCCTAACAAGTGCGTTTCCACTCTGTTAAATAATAGGCTGTTTCACAGTAGAAGCCCTCGAGAATCGTTTATCATAGTTGATGTCAAAATCAGAACTGTCTTCAAGTTAAAAGTTGTGTGGTTAAAACAAATCGATTCATTATGTCTTTCCCGTGTGAGAGATGATGAGACAACTGGGTCTTCACGAGCGCATATCATCTACAAAGAATGAGACACACGGGCCAGTTATCAATTACGGATATCTTCCACGTTAATATGCTAAAATAACTCAATAAAAATGTGCTTAGCTGTTTTACGAATGCTAATAATTCAACACACACCGGGCTTAAATGTTATTAAGAAAAGCCTCGAGCAGTTAGGACTAAGCTTTAATGTAAACTTGGTTTAATACATTCTTTACACAAATAACAAAGTTCATTGTCTCCAGCTTAATGTGTTATGCGTCTTTACTTTCTCAAACACAGTTCTGACTGTACAGAAATAATTGGATTCTGCATAGTTTATCTGTTGTAGTATCAAAGGTAGAATTATAGGTCTTTCACGTGTCATGTGGAATCGGTCACAGTTAGAGTAGGTCCGTGACTAATGAGTCATAACTTGTCAGGTAATCCGGATTATAGTTTGTATATAAAATTATTCACAATTTGATAATTAATTTACTTTATAGTTTGCCTTTGAAACGGCATTAGTTACAACTTGACAAACAATTCTCAGTATAATTTGTTCGCAGATCAGTATTAGTCACAACTAGGCAAATAATCCATGCCACAGTTGGACTTTAGATCAAATTTATCAACTCTGTATTTTGTCTGTGGCTTAGAGGTACCTAAATAAGTAGGACATACAATGCAGGAATATACAGTCTATCACCTTTAACTCCTACTTGCTCGTGTGGATGAAAAGAACGTACATTAGGTTGATGTCTTTGCTTCTGTAAGCGTTGTTAGGCCTAATAAAAGTGTCAAATTGTTCCTAGAAAATGAGGTTTCGTGTTTTGCCACCAGAGATCTTACTTTCAAAAGAAGTAGGTTTTATTGATTGATTAGTTGGAATTAAATATAAAACTACATAACGGGTTATCTGTGCTCTGCCCATCACGAGTATCGAAATCTGGTTTTTAGCGGTGTAAGACCGCTGTGACGCTAGGGGGAAGAAGTTTGTTTGTTGTTTTATGAATTTCGCGCAAAGCTACTCGAGAGCCATCTGCGCTAGCCGTCCCTAATTTAGCAGTGTAAGACTAGAGAGAAGGCAGCTAGTCATCACCACCCACCGCCAACTGTTGGGCTACTCTTTTACCAACGAATAATAGGATTGACCGTCACATTATAACGCCCCCACGGCTGAAAGGGCGAGCATTTTGGTGCGACCGGGATTCGAATCTGCGACCCTCAAATTACGAGTTGCACGCCTTAACTCATCTGGCCATGTGGGACCAGGGGGAAGAAGTAAGTTTGCCGCTGACGTTACCCATAATTCCGATTTTGTTTCTAACACTTCATACAAGCCGTTTGAACACATGACAGCTTTAAGTGTCCTTTAACTCTTTTGTTCCTCAGGCAACATCTAAATTACATCTAAATCAGTTCTATAATAGCAGCACTTATATTAGTTTTTATAAATATTTTCACACGTGTAAAACTGTTATAAATACAATAACGTGTGAATGTTGGAATATTTTAGATCGAAAAACTAGATGACTTAATTATTACAAGGATGTTATCAATAACATATGTAAACTTATTTTGACACAAACTACAACCGGTAGTGGTAATGACATCCGTTAACCTGTTGAAATAGATACATTAAAACTATTTGTAGAGTTTCAAATAGGGTTGAAAAGTTGTAGGGACTTGTTGTTAATAAATAACGTGAAATTTCTTAAGTTAAATAGTATGTAAATTTGGTTATGTGGTTTTTCATTACAATATTATGCACTGACCAAGGTACTTAATAAATCTTTGAAACCATCGTATGGCAAGGCACGTAGTATCGTATGATGCATTACCAGGCTTAAATATTTATTTGTTCAGTGTGTTATAGTATGCCAGAGTTCTTTAATTATTGCCAAAATTATACAGTGATAACCATCCTACCATTAGTTCTAACCATATCCAGTGATAATCTTCCTACCATTAGGCCTAACCATATCCAGTGATAATCTTCCTACCATTAGGCCTAACCATATCCAGTGATAACCTTCCTACCATCAGGCCTAACCATATCCAGTGATAACCTTCCTACCATCAGGCCTAACCATATCCAGTGATAACCTTCCTGCCGTTAGTTATAACCATATCCAAAACATTTCTTTATTGCTATCGAATCCAAACTTGTCCATTGAACAAAGAGTGAAAATAGTTAATAACTTAAACGACCGTCTTTATTTTATTGTTAATTAATTACTTGTAAAACGTTCGTAATTATTTTAATTATTATCAGATTCTAAGTGGACTTTAGTTGCTAATTTCCTGTTATTTTTAGTGGGGTTCTGAAAAAAAAAAAAATTGTACCTAGAATTTGTACCTAGTTGTGATTAGCTACAAATAAACAAACTCCTTGTTAGAAAAGAAGGTATCCCGTCGGTTGAGTTCTTCCCAATTAGAAAGTTATCGAGAGGGTTAACCTTATTTTAGGCTACATTGGCTAAAGTGCTGCCTGATAGCAAAAGTATGTTTGTATTTATCTTTTTGTACAATTGCATTCATAGGCCATTGTGTTAGCGCCATTTCTTTTTTAAATTCTTCTTTGTGGCATAATCGGCTGTTGCAGATAGATCAGTATTACACAGTATTGTATATCTTTAGATAGGCTGTTGAAGATAGATCAGTATTACACAGTATTGTATATCTTTAGATAAGCTGTTACAGATAGGTCGGTATTACACAGTATTGTATTCTGAATTCTGACCTTTTTTTTTCCAGACTTCTTCAGATCTACGTTCACTAGAGATGCTGTAAATGATTGATTTTGAATAATACAATATTTGAAACATTCATAAAACCAACGTTACATCCAACAACTAGTTTATGAGCTACCGATGTTTTCTCTTTCCAATTGCCATAAGGCAGATACAACTTTTGTAAAGTCTGCACAATAGTACATTTCACATGCATATTCAGTGGGAAAACTGCATATGCACAGCTGTAGCTGTATTGACCAAATACTTTGGCATCACAGTAAATGCATACTGTCCAAATATACAGCTTGTTATATCTTTATACCAATGAGTAAGTTTTTGTTATTTAAAAATGTCTGTATAAAATAATCTAACTGGTCTAATTTATGCTAAAAATAGTTTTGGAATGCGAACAATCAAAACCTTTCATTTTGTTTTTGGTGAACCCGGAAACTAAGATCACAGTCTCAGCCATAGAATAATAAAATATTTTTCACAGAAAATGCTTTACAGGTCTTGCTTTAATTTAAAACACAAACCAGCGTCCATTTGTTGAAAAAAAAATAGCGTATAGTGAACTGTGTAATAGCCAACTCACATTTTTTATATAGCACGTTGGTTTGTTTTTTGAATTTCGCGCAAAGCTACACGAGGGCTATCTGTGCTAGCCTTCCCTAATTTAGCAGTGTAAGACTAGAGGGAAGGCAGCTAGTCACCACCACCCACCGCCAACTCTTGGGCTACTCTCTAACCAACGAATAGTGGGATTGACCAACACATTATAACGACTCCACGTTTGAAAGAGCGAGCATGTTTGGTGGATTCGGGGATTCGAACCCGCGACCCTCGGATTACGAGTAACGCCTTAACTCGCTTGGCCATGCCGGGCCTAGCACGTTGGAACACACTATCTATCTAAGTTCGTTTATAGAAATTATTGTGAAATCCTAATTAAAATATTTGCCTTAGCTGGAAACAAGATGAATCATCATTTATTTAAATGCTGACAGTGGAAATTGGTCAAGCGACGGAAAAAGACGCATCGCGTGAAGTTGGCTTATTCAAATGACAGTAAAGAATTTATCTGATTATATGTAGAAGGCTGTAGTGACAGCTCGCGGCTTCATGTGAGATAATTCTCTCCGCATCTAACTGCCTCCTTCAATGATTCATTAACCACGGACTGATCTCAGTAGAAACGGGGTTGGGACGGAAGGAGGGTCAAAGGCTTGCGTTATCAAAGCGATGTGGTCATCTGCTAGCCTGGTTCCAACTGCTATAATAAACTCTATGCGTGCGTCAAAGAATGAATCATCCAATAATCTGTTCTCCTGTTTGTCGTAGTAAGGAGAACAAAGAATGAAAAATTTCTTCCGCCTGATTTACAGTGTACAAAGATAAGACGAGGACGTCCGTTAGGCTTAAAGAATTCTGGCTTTTAGAGCGACATTAACTAGCGTAATGGTGTCTTCTCTTTCTCTTTTAGGTTAAATTAGCCACTGCGAGTAGAAACTAAAATCCACTGAAGAACAAGAGAAGCTACCGAGTCGTCAAAAGATCACTATTGATCAGTTCAATAAATCGATATTCTTCTTTGTCATTAAAACTTGGAAGGTCCATGAACAAACTGACTTCATGTCAGGGCTAGAAATCTTAAAATTGGAGGCAATCAAATGAATTATGAAAAGTCGATAGTGTTTTTGCGAATACCAAGTCTGTCTTCCTGTGATGATTTATCTAGCATTATCATTAACGTTAAAAGGATCTGTAATCGAAAAGAAAACTTATAATTATACGGACACACACACACACACACACACACAAAAAGAACAGTTCACTTAGGATCGTAAAGTGTAAAGAAAACACAATGTTTCTGAAATTACTCATTGTTTCACTGAAATATTTGTTTATCGGGTGATTCCATCCTCTAGTTGTAAAACTTTAATAAGAATGATCTCTGAACATTTTGTTACTATGAATAAAATCAGCTGTTTATAATTTCATAACATAATAATTGAAGCATTTCTAGAAAACAATAGTTCAAACAGGTAAATATAAGTTAATAACTGGTTAATATTTAAGTTAACACATGTTTAGAAAAGACATAGATAACAGTTTTAATGAAAAACGATTCACACCACAATAACACAGAAAAGGTTAACCTTGCGCTGTTCAAGACACTTTAAGGAAACCCTTTATCAATTGGTTTCACCTATGTTTAAAAAAATGAAAATACCCTATAAACCCTTCCACCACTTCGTGTTAAAGTATCAATTAATCTGGTTTTTCTGTGAAAAAAACCTTTTAATATTTATTAAAGTCTACCATAGTTGGTGAAGATTTACTTAATATATTAGAATTTAGTAGCATATACACTGTTAAATCATTTTAAATATCATCCTATTATTGTAATTTAAACATGATCAAAATGGTTCTATGTTAAAAACGAGGAACTCGTAATTTTCCACACAATTTATTTAAAAATCATATGTAATAATTGACAGTTAAGGTTTATTTTGAATCTTGCGCAAAACTACTTGAGGACTATCTGCGCTAGACGCCCCTAATTTAGCAGTGTAAGACTAGAGGAAAGGCAGCTAGTCATCACCACTCACCTCCAACTCTTTGGCTACTCTTTTACCAACGAATAGTGGGATAGACCATCACATGATAACGCCCCCACGGCTGAAAGGGCGAGCATGTTTGGTGCGACGGGATTCGAACTCGCAACCATCAGATTACAAGTCGAACGCCTTAACCCACCTAGCCATGCCGGGCCTTGTATAAATGAATAAGCAATTTTATATTTCCAGTCTCATATATATAGCTTCTTAAAAAAGTATTCAAAACGATCAATATTGAATTAATGTAAAATAAATTATTTTTTCTTGGTCTTCTTACGTATTTTAATTTATTTTACGCAAAATATCCAGTTCTACAAATGGCATAATCCCTTCTTCACCTGTAGTTGGAATTCCTTTAAAACACCAAATTATATAATTTCTTTGGTTGAATTTTAGACTATACGATTTCAATTATAGTTTTAAAACACATCAAACCATACAAAGTTTTTTGTTGACTTTTAGGTTACATTATCTTGTTTATTACTTTAAAACACATAAAATTATATAATTTTTTGTGGTTGACAGATCCAACTGAACTAAAACAGTTTCGTGTGACATTAATGTGTGGTCACTAGGAGACTTTATCTTTAGCCTAAGGAATATGTTTTGTAAATATATTTTAAAGAATGTTTAACACTATAACTGTTACATCTTTGTGTATTATTTATGTACCTTAACAAATACAAAAGAGATATGTACAACATATAATCTTATTCGATATATTGCTTTAAAACCAGACTTAAGTCTAAATTACAAAAGTTATTCGGAATCGGGCTGAAAAATAATATACAATTTTCGAAACTAAATATATTTGGTTATTTTATATTAAAACGTTGATCAAAATATTTTCCCTCTCTTTTTATCATATTATAATGGAACATTTGCTCACATGATACTGAAAAAACTTTTTTATTGCGCGATGTGCAAACCCCCAACTTCATGAAATTTTTATCTTGTGTAATGTAGATTTGCAATAGAGGTAACGATTATCCCGTTTTGCTTCGTTTTCCGTCACGACGAACTTTATTTTCTCCATTTTCAGGGCTCAGATACGACGTCATGAAACGTCACACGCAGAACTAATGCACTAGCGCCATCTATATAAATATGGTAGTACTAAATGTTGTATTTCAATGTAAATACTTCGCAGGGTGTGGATGAATCTTCACCAAAATTGATATGAAGATTCAACAGGTTCATAGGGAGATATATAGAAATTTTTAATTTTGCATTTTCCAGTTTTTATGAATATTTTGCGGGTTTTTTATATTACTACTTTGCCATTATGAAAGTTTCTGGGTCCATGACGAGTTACATTCAAGCCTATGATTTTCCATTTTGTGTTTTGCTGTTTTATGGGCATTTCGTTTGTTTTTTAGATTAGATATATAAAGGAAACAATGTTCATTTTCTAATAAGACCTTTCATTAATCACGAATTTACAAAACTTCTGTCCAGGATACTGGTACCCCAGCTTGTGTTCTTAACACTATTTCATCCTTCAGATTTTGATTTCGTTGGAGCTAAACGTTTTAGTGACTGATTTTCAAATTATGATTTTGTTGTAACTGAATTTTAGTAACTGCGTTACTGACCAGAGTTAAAATATAATTATGAAATGAGTTAAATAGAATTGAGTAGGAGTTGCTACACTGATCTGTATTAATGGATTAATTACATGATTTTAAGCGGTGAGCTGCATCTCATATTTTCTCGGGCTAGAACGTGAGCTCATTCAATTTAAATAATTAGATTTTTCACCCACTGCTCAAAATATCCAAGGAAACAAGCCTAGAAATAGGTTAAATCAACGTAGATCATTCACCCACTTCTTAAAGTGTCTAAGGAAAGAAAGTTCATTAAAAAGTTTATTATCAAAACACTTAAACTATATGTATATATATATATTCGAATATTCACAATTAAGAATACCTCTGTCCATTTGAAAGAAATATTTCATTATTCTAGTTTCAATATATTTTAACATGCTTGTCCAAAATGTTTTAAATGCACTCGAATCTCCAGCATAACGTGTGCTGATTATTGGGTTTTCCGTCTCATTTGACCCCTGCTGTTACGCCGCTAGATCTACAGATTTACAAATCTAAAATCAGGGGTTCGATTCCCCTCGGTGTACTCAGCAGATAGATAGCCCGATATGGCTTTGCTGTAAGAAAACATACATTGTCTCAGTTGTAACAAACATTTACAAGCTAAAATCCGGGACACAGTACCCCGCGATGAACAAAGCAGTTCGCTCAATGTAGCTTTAACTTACATTAAACAAAGAAACGCTATTGAGAATTAATACATTTTAAAGTAATTGTAATTTTTCAGGAAAAACGTCTCGCTCTGTTTCTTTGATATGTTTATAAGTTTTGGGCTTATAATGTTTTTATTTCTATTGTATTATTACACTTTGATTGCATCTCTTATGCATCTTTTTGTATGTTGTGTATGTATTTGCACATATACTCAATACTAGGTTGTAAGTTTATTTATAGGTAGGCCTACTGTGCGTATAGATTCTATTCGGAGTTACCTTATGCACGAACTGTAACTGTTTGCTCTACGTGAAAGATTTTTCCTCAGGTTACCTGCTACACTTTCAAGTTCTAATAACCGATAAATAAGAGATGATTAAAGTTGTCTCCCACCATAACTTTAACTTATTTTCGTTCCTTCCACTGTCTCGAATCAGATGTGTCACAAAGGTAAGGCAGCTAGTCATCGCCACCGACCGCCAACTCTTGGACTACTCTTTTACCAGCGAATAGTGGGATTGATCGTCACAATATAATCCTTCACGGCTGAAAGGGGGGAGCACGTTTAGTCCCAGGAGGAATTCGAATCCCTGACCCTCAGATTACAAGTCGAACGCCTTAACCCAACTGGCCATGCTGGGTCTCGATTATTGTAATTTCTGAGTTAAATTTATCTCTTCAAGTTATTTCCTTAAGCTTTATTTATTGTAGAAAGTTTTCCATTTCCCTTATTGTATCAAGTGTGACACACAGAAAAGTACGTTAAATTTTAATTGTAATTGTTTAAGTGACACCGTGTTGTCTTTTCCTATAATCGTTATTTACGCGCTTTTGAAAATATGTGAATGGCATTAAACATTCTCCCCACAACAGTAATGACCATACGTTCTATTCGTTCCATTTACTAGATACATGTTGCTTATTTTTCGAGACATTTCATTCAAGCTCAGGGATAACCACGTGAAAGTAAGTTTACGGTTCTGAAACTTGATTTTTTTTTCTTTGTTTTATAAAATACACATCTCTAAAATTGCCACGTTAAATCATAACTAATGACCACCTTCGGTCCAACACACACTGTTAACTTCTCGCCATAAATCACAAACTTTTGATTTAGATCGTGAGACAGTTACAAAAAATATCTGGTACTTTTCCTAACTAATTAAATACACGTGATGAATAAAACAGTGTTTACTTTTAAATACACCAAGGAAATTTGAAAGTCAGGTCGATAAACAGTTAAGTACTGGAGTTAAATAAACAAAATATGTTGCAATATTATACCCGGGGTGGTGTTATATACCATTAATTAGAACGTGTGAAGTCTTCGCAAGTTGCACATACAAACAAACGAAATCTGAAGAAATTAATTCCCTAGTGTGATAAGTGAATTCATTGCACGTTTTTTTGTTTGTCTCTAGTTATCTAATCTACATACCTCATACCATTGATTAAATAACTTAATAGATGAAGATATCACTACACTTTGCACACTTTGGAGTATTGTATGCATACTACAAGCACGTCCATAATCCCAACGGGAACCATTCACGAACTTTCATCAATATGAAATTCCACTTGGAAAAACATGTGAAAAATAATTATTAAGCAAATAACGTCCTTGATGAGGTGTTAATTCGTACAGAAACTTACAAAAACAAGAAAAAGAGCCACACGTGCATGAAGACGGTTATTAACTTTATTCCAATACGATTGTTTATTCTTAAGAATTAGAGGCCTAATTTATCTAACTGTTAAATGCACTTGAAAAGTTCAGAACTTTCACGTACACAAAATACAAAATAAACCGATAAAAAGAAATACAAAAATAGCAAATTTGAAAAGAATACCGTTTCGTCAGAGTTGTATAAAAATTCCTACTTCTCACACGTACGATATATCAAATTTTCAAGGATACATTATAAGCCTATTGAAGGTTTCAGAGAAGTCCAACTATAAATGTTATAGAGAGAGTAATATATGTCACCATAGCAACAAAACAGTCTGAAATCAAATTTGCTTAGAGAGATATGTATATTCTCACTATCCTTATGAGACAATAACAAATATTTTAAACGGTCCTGTCCAAATTTGTGACTATTTGAAGAGCTAAAAACATACTTTAACTGGTATCTGTAATAATTTTGAGAATTAAAGTTTGCTTTATTATCAGTAGCTAAGTTGATGTATTAAAGAAGGGTACTTACATAAAAATACTAAGCCTTTCATATAGACTTTTTAAACTAAAAGTAATATTAAAAAAGAAATAATATGAAAAACATCTTACCTAAATTCTATTCCTCCGTATTGAGTTCTGTTTGATATTTTATTTTCAGTAAGTTCTTGAAACTTCAATGTGGTTATCTTTGTGAAGATAAAATTACAAGTCCTCACAATCTCTTCTTATCTAACGGTTCTTCAAGCGTTTCGTGGTTCATAAAAGTCTTAGGCCGCTGACTTCAGGCTATTCTAGACAAGCAGAAGTTTCAGAATATAAGCTCATAATGATAGACGAAGAAGCTTCCTTGGAGAGTTGTAAGTGTTCATGAAAAGCTTTTATGATATAAACGTTTAACAAATATATTTTGTAAGCGTCTATTTTCAGAGCTTACATATCTGAATATTTGTTATTCAAACATAGCTATTTATGAAAAACAAGGGACCAATCTTGTTGAGCTCGAAGAAGGTAATGGCCTTCTGTAATATATAGACCGTTTCACACTTGTTGTTGTTTACCCACTAAAGCTGAACATTAAACATACCTCGACACTCTTATATCGTCTCTTAAGACCTACATATTTCCCTAAAGGATCCTATCAGGATCAAAACGGTTCACCCTTTGTATTCAACCAAGCAAAACCAAAACTACAACAGCAAGAGTTTCTTGACGCCAAACTTGACAGTTGCTTTAAAATATCAAAATTTTTAAAATTTCAAAATCCACAATGAAAGGTTCTCCTAATCCAAACATTTCAAAAAGAACAAATAAACTTCGGATCAATTGATAAATTTTATCAGCACATATTAAAATATAATAATATTTATTTTAAAAAAATAACACCGTTCCATTGATTATTTACAAAAGCATCTTTTTTTGTATTCAAATTACGTATATTTCAGTCACATCATACACATCTCCTGGTGAGTAAAACTAAAACTATTTCACTCAAATATAAATAAAACAGTAAGAGAAAACCTTTTCAATATTTACGCAGTCGTTTGAAATTTCTTTAGCATGAAGTTTTCTTGTTTCTATAAGGGTTATGTAAAGAACTTCAATGAATTATATTGAAAACCTATTGAGTAGCCATATCTCCTCACATTTCCATAAGAGTTTAGTTCAGTGAGCATCTTAGCTATTTTTCGTTTCCCTATAATAGTGTGATTATTCTTTTTTATCCACTGAGATAAGAAACTCACAAGCAAATGTATGTTCAAGACCGGTTACATACTAACATCTATAGATAGTCTATAACTATTGATTGTTTGTTTGTTTTTGAATTTCGTGCAAAGTTACACAAGGGCTATCTGCGATAGCCGTCCCTAATTTAGCAGTGTAAGACTACAGGGAAGACAGCTAGTCATCACCACCCACCGCCAACTCTTGAGCTGGTCTTTTACCAACGAATAGTGGGATTGACCGTCACATTACAACGTCCCCACGGCTGAAAGGGCGAGCATGTTTGGCGCGACGGGGATGCGAACACGCGACCCTTGGATTACGAGTCGCACGTCTTAACACGCTTGGCCATGCCGGGCCCGACTTCTAGACAAATACAGAGAATATGTTTACATTAATAGCACAAAGAAATACTTTTAAAATTATTTTCTTGTTTTTCATATTGTTATAACTTTACATAGCTGTTTATAAGACTTGAACTGTCAATCAAGTTAGTTAGAAAATTAAGAAACGAAAACAAATAATTAATTAACAAAACAGATAGAGACGGTTAACTACAGAAACCAGAATAATTATTGAATATTAAGGTTCTATAAGAGAAAAAATATATTAATCTATCTTGCCTCAGTCGCAAAACGATGTTTTGATGTTGTTATCGTTGCATTTAAAATAATAAAATCCAGGGTGATTCAAATCACGCAGACAGAGATTATCTTAGAAAACAACGATATGATAAAGAAGTAGTGACG